>NW_027275571.1:0-55715 GCF_030028105.1 Mobula birostris | reverse complement strand
CTGCCCTCAAACTCATGCACTGAAACTCATGCACAGAAAATCACGCACTGAATTACATGCCCTGAAACTCATGCCCTGAAACACATGCCCTGAATCTCATGACCTGAAACTCAAGCCCTTATTCTCCTGCCCTGAAACTCATGCCCTGAATCTCATGTCCTGAAACTTCTGCCATAAAACTCATGCACTGAATCTCATGCGCTAAATCTCATGACCTTAAACTCAAGCCGTGAATCTCCTGCCCTGAAACTCATGCCCTGAATGTCATGCCCTGAAATTCCTGCCCTGAAACTCATGCCCTGAATCTCAAGCCCTGAAACTCTTGCACTGAAACACCTACCCTAAAACTCATGCCCTGAATCTCATGCACTGAATCTCATGCCGTGAAACTCATGCACTGAAACTCCTGCTCTGAAACTGATGCTCTATCTCATGCACTGAAACTCATGCCCTGAACCTCATGCCCTGAAACTCAAGCCCTGAATCTCATGCACTGAAGCTCATGCCCTAAATCTCATACCCTGAAACTCCTGCCCTGAAACTCATGCACTGAAACTCATGCCCTGAATCACATGCCCTGAAACTTCTGCCCTGAAACTCATGCACTGAATCTCATCCGCTAAATCTCATGACCTAAAACTCAAGCCGTGAATCTCCTGCCCTGAAACTCATGCACTGAATCTCATGCACTGAAACTCATGTCCTGAACATCATGCCCTGAAACTGCTGCGCTGAATATCATGCGATGAATCTCATATCCTGAAACTCATGCCCTGAATTACATGCCCTGAAAATCCTTCACTGAAACTCATGCCCTGAAACTCATGCCCTGAATCTCATGCCCTGAAACTTCTGCCCCGAAGCTCATGCACTGAATCTCATGCGCTAAATCTCATGACCTTAAACTCAAGCCGTGAATCTCCTGCCTTGAAACTCATGCCCTGAATCTCATGCCTTGAAACTCCTGTCCTGAATCTCATGCCCTGAAACTCATGCCCTGAATCCCATGCCCTGAAACTCAAGCCCTGATTCTCCTGCCCTGAAACTCATGCACTGAATCTCATGCCTTGAAACTCCTGCCCTCAAACTCATGCACTGAAACTCATGCTCTGAAACTCATGCCCTGATTCTCATGCCCTGAAACTCAAGCCCTTATTCTCCTGTTCTGAAACCCATGACCTGAATCTCATGCCCTGAAACTTCTGCCTTGAAACTCATGCACTGAATCTCATGCGCTAAATCTCATGACCTTAAACTCAAGCCGTGAATCTCCTGCCCTGAAACTCATGCCCTGAATGTCATGCCCTGAAATTCCTGCCCTGAAACTCATGCCCTGAATCTCAAGCCCTGAAACTCTTGCACTGAAACACCTACCCTAAAACTCATGCCCTGAATCTCATGCACTGAATCTCATGCCGTGAAACTCATGCACTGAAACTCCTGCCCTGAAACTGATGCTCTATCTCATGCACTGAAACTCATGCCCTGAACCTCATGCCCTGAAACTCAATCCCTGAATCTCATGCACTGAAGCTCATGCCCTAAATCTCATACCCTGAAACTCCTGCCCTGAAAGTCAGGCACTGAAACTCATGCCCTGAATCACATGCCCTGAAACTTCTGCCCTGAAACTCATGCACTGAATCTCATGCGCTAAATCTCATGACCTAAAACTCAAGCCGTGAATCTCCTGCCCTGAAACTCATGCACTGAATCTCATGCACTGAAGCTCATGTCCTGAACATCATGCCCTGAAACTGCTGCGCTGAATATCATGCGATGAATCTCATATCCTGAAACTCATGCCCTGAATTACATGCCCTGAAAATCCTTCACTGAAACTCATGCCCTGAATCTCATGCCCTGAAACTTCTGCCCCGAAGCTCATGCACTGAATCTCATGCGCTAAATCTCATGACCTTAAACTCAAGCCGTGAATCTCCTGCCTTGAAACTCATGCCCTGAATTTCATGCCTTGAAACTCCTGTCCTGAATCTCATGCCCTGAAACTCATGCCCTGAATCCCATGCCCTGAAACTCAAGCCCTGATTCTCCTGCCCTGAAACTCATGCACTGAATCTCATGCCTTGAAACTCCTGCCCTCAAACTCATGCACTGAAACTCATGCTCTGAAACTCATGCCCTGATTCTCATGCCCTGAAACTCAAGCCCTTATTCTCCTGATCTGAAACCCATGACCTGAATCTCATGCCCTGAAACTTCTGCCCTGAAACTCATGCACTGAATCTCATGCGCTAAATCTCATGACCTTAAACTCAAGCCGTGAATCTCCTGCCCTAAAACTCATGCACTGAAAGACATGCCCTGAAACTCTTGCACTGAAACAGCTGCCCTGAAACTCATGCACTGAATCTCATGCGCTAAATCTCATGACCTTAAACTCAAGCCGTGAATCTCCTGCCCTGAAACTCATGCACTGAATCTCATGCACTGAAACTACTGCACTGAAACTCATGACCTGAACATCATGCCCTGAAACTGCTGCGCTGAATATCATGCCATGAATCTCATATCCTGAAACTCATGCCCTGAATTACATGCCCTGAAAATCCTTCACTGAAACTCATGCCCTGAAACTCATGCCCTGAACCTCATGCCCTGAATCTCATGCCCTGAAACTTCTGCCCCGAAACTCATGCACTGAATCTCATGCGCTAAATCTCATGACCTTAAACTCAAACCGTGAATCTCTTGCCTTGAAACTCATTCCCTGAATCTCATGCCTTGAAACTCCTGTCCTGAATCTCATGCCTTGAAACTCCTGCCCTCAAACTCATGCACTGAAACTCATGCAGTGAATCTCATGCCCTGAATCTCAAGCCCTGAAACTCTTGCCCTGAAACTCATGCACTGAATCTCATGCGCTAAATCTCATGACCTTACACTCAAGCCGTGAATCTCCTGCCCGGAAACTCATGCCCTGAATGTCATGCCCTGAAATTCCTGCCCTGAAACTCATGCCCTGAAACTCTTGCACTGAAACACCTACCCTAAAACTCATGCCCTGAAACTCATTCCCTGAATCTCATGCCCTGAAACTCTTGCACTGAAACACCTACCCTAAAACTCATGCCCTGAATCTCATGCCGTGAAACTCATGCACTGAAACTCCTGCCCTGAAACTGATGCCCTGAATCTCATGCACTGAAACTCATGCCCGGAACCTCATGCCCTGAAACTCAAGCCCTGAATTTCATGCACTGAAGCTCATGCCCTAAATCTCATACCCTGAAACTCCTGCCCTGAAACTCATGCACTGAAACTCATACCCTGAATCACATGCCCTAAAACTCCTGCCCTGAATCATCTGCCCAGAAACTCATTATCTGAATCACATGCCCTGAAATTCCTACCCTGAATCTCATGCAGTGAAACTCATGCCCTGAATCTCATGCCTTGAAACTCCTGCCCTGAATCTCATGCCTTGAAACTCATGCCCTGAATCTCATGCCCTGAAACTCCTGCACTGAAACTCATGCCATGAATCTCATATACTGAAACTCACGCCCTGAATTACATGCCCTGAAACTCATGCCCTGAATCTCATGCCTTGATACTCCTGCCCTCAAACTCACGCACTGAAACTCATGCACTGAATCTCATGCGCTAAATCTCATGACCTTAAACTCAAGCCTTGAATCTCCTGCCCTGAAACTCATGCCCTGAATGTCATGCCCTGAAATTCCTGCCCTGAAACTCATGCCCTGAAACTCTTGCACTGAAACACCTTCCCTAAAACTCATGCATTGAATCTCATGCCGTGAAATTCATGCACTGAAACTGCTGCCCTGAAACTGCTGCCCTGAAACTGATGCCCTGAATCTCCTGCACTGAAACTCATGCCATGAACCTCATGCCCTGAAACTCAAGCCCTGAATCTCATGCACTGAAACTCATGCCCTAAATCTCATACCCTGAAACTCCTGCCCTGAAACTCATGTACTGAAACTCATGCCCTGAATCACATGCCATAAAACGCCTGCCCTGAATCATCTTCCCAGAAACACATTATCTGAATCACATGCCCTGAAATTCCTGCCCTGAATCTCATGCCCTGAAACT
This sequence comes from Mobula birostris, assembly GCF_030028105.1. Classification (NCBI taxonomy): domain Eukaryota; kingdom Metazoa; phylum Chordata; class Chondrichthyes; order Myliobatiformes; family Myliobatidae; genus Mobula; species Mobula birostris. The sequence goes on along the minus strand of NW_027275571.1, from coordinate 51,632 downwards.
CATGCCCTGAATCTCATGCCTTGAAACTCCTGCCCTCAAACTCATGCACTGAAACTCATGCCCTGAATCTCATGCCATGAAACTGCTGTCCTGAATCTGATGCCCTGAAACTCATGCCCTGAATCTCATCCCTGAAACTCCTGCACTGATACTCATGCCATGAATCTCATATCCTGAAACTCACGCCCTGAATTACATGCCCTGAAACTCCTGCCCTGAAACTCATGCCCTGAATCTCGTGTCCTGAAACTTCTGCCCTGAAACTCATGCACTGAATCTCATGCGCTAAATCTCATGACGTTAAATTCAAGCCGTGAATCTCCTGCCCTGAAACTCATGCCCTGAATCTCATGCTCTGAAAATCCTGCCCTGAAACTCATGCACTGAAAGACATGCCCTGAAACTCTTGCACTGAAACACCGGCCCTGAATCTCCTGCCCTGAATCTCCTGCCCTGAAACCACAGACCTGAAACCCATGCCCTGAAACTCATGCCCTGAAACTCACGCCCTGAATCTCATGCAGTGAAACTCCTGCCCTCAAACTCATGCACTGAAACTCATGCTCTGAATCTCCTGCCCTGAAACTCCTGCACTGAAATACGTGCCCTAAAACACCTGCCTTGAAACTCAAGCCCCGAATCTCATGCCCTGAATCTCCTGCCCTGAATCTCCTGCCTAGAAACTCATGCCCTGAATCTCATGCCCTCAAACTCTTGCACTGAAACACCTGTTCTAAAGCACATGCCCTGAAATTCCTGCCCTGAAACTGATGCCCTGAATCTCAAGCACTGACACTCATGCCCTGAACCTCATGCCCTGAAACTCAAGCCCTGAAACTCATGCACTGAAACTCATGCCCTAAATCTCATACCCTGAAACTCCTGCCCTGAAACTCATGCACTGAAACTCATGTCCTGAATCACATGCCATAAAATTCCTGCCCTGAATCATCTGCCCAGAAACTCATTATCTGAATCACATGCCCTGAAATTCCTGCCATGAATCTCATGCCCTGAAACTCATGCCCTGAATCTCATGCCTTGAAACTCCTGCCCTCAAACTCATGCACTGAAACTCATGCACTGAAACTCATGCCCTGAATCTCATGCCTTGAAACTCCTGTCCTGAATCTCATGCCCTGAATCTCATGCCTTGAAACTGCTGCCCTCAAACTCATGCACTGAAACTCATGCACAGAAAATCACGCACTGAATTACATGCCCTGAAACTCATGCCCTGAAACACATGCCCTGAATCTCATGACCTGAAACTCAAGCCCTTATTCTCCTGCCCTGAAACTCATGCCCTGAATCTCATGTCCTGAAACTTCTGCCATAAAACTCATGCACTGAATCTCATGCGCTAAATCTCATGACCTTAAACTCAAGCCGTGAATCTCCTGCCCTGAAACTCATGCCCTGAATGTCATGCCCTGAAATTCCTGCCCTGAAACTCATGCCCTGAATCTCAAGCCCTGAAACTCTTGCACTGAAACACCTACCCTAAAACTCATGCCCTGAATCTCATGCACTGAATCTCATGCCGTGAAACTCATGCACTGAAACTCCTGCTCTGAAACTGATGCTCTATCTCATGCACTGAAACTCATGCCCTGAACCTCATGCCCTGAAACTCAAGCCCTGAATCTCATGCACTGAAGCTCATGCCCTAAATCTCATACCCTGAAACTCCTGCCCTGAAACTCATGCACTGAAACTCATGCCCTGAATCACATGCCCTGAAACTTCTGCCCTGAAACTCATGCACTGAATCTCATCCGCTAAATCTCATGACCTAAAACTCAAGCCGTGAATCTCCTGCCCTGAAACTCATGCACTGAATCTCATGCACTGAAACTCATGTCCTGAACATCATGCCCTGAAACTGCTGCGCTGAATATCATGCGATGAATCTCATATCCTGAAACTCATGCCCTGAATTACATGCCCTGAAAATCCTTCACTGAAACTCATGCCCTGAATCTCATGCCCTGAAACTTCTGCCCCGAAGCTCATGCACTGAATCTCATGCGCTAAATCTCATGACCTTAAACTCAAGCCGTGAATCTCCTGCCTTGAAACTCATGCCCTGAATCTCATGCCTTGAAACTCCTGTCCTGAATCTCATGCCCTGAAACTCATGCCCTGAATCCCATGCCCTGAAACTCAAGCCCTGATTCTCCTGCCCTGAAACTCATGCACTGAATCTCATGCCTTGAAACTCCTGCCCTCAAACTCATGCACTGAAACTCATGCTCTGAAACTCATGCCCTGATTCTCATGCCCTGAAACTCAAGCCCTTATTCTCCTGTTCTGAAACCCATGACCTGAATCTCATGCCCTGAAACTTCTGCCTTGAAACTCATGCACTGAATCTCATGCGCTAAATCTCATGACCTTAAACTCAAGCCGTGAATCTCCTGCCCTGAAACTCATGCCCTGAATGTCATGCCCTGAAATTCCTGCCCTGAAACTCATGCCCTGAATCTCAAGCCCTGAAACTCTTGCACTGAAACACCTACCCTAAAACTCATGCCCTGAATCTCATGCACTGAATCTCATGCCGTGAAACTCATGCACTGAAACTCCTGCCCTGAAACTGATGCTCTATCTCATGCACTGAAACTCATGCCCTGAACCTCATGCCCTGAAACTCAAGCCCTGAATCTCATGCACTGAAGCTCATGCCCTAAATCTCATACCCTGAAACTCCTGCCCTGAAAGTCATGCACTGAAACTCATGCCCTGAATCACATGCCCTGAAACTTCTGCCCTGAAACTCATGCACTGAATCTCATGCGCTAAATCTCATGACCTAAAACTCAAGCCGTGAATCTCCTGCCCTGAAACTCATGCACTGAATCTCATGCACTGAAACTCATGTCCTGAACATCATGCCCTGAAACTGCTGCGCTGAATATCATGCGATGAATCTCATATCCTGAAACTCATGCCCTGAATTACATGCCCTGAAAATCCTTCACTGAAACTCATGCCCTGAATCTCATGCCCTGAAACTTCTGCCCCGAAGCTCATGCACTGAATCTCATGCGCTAAATCTCATGACCTTAAACTCAAGCCGTGAATCTCCTGCCTTGAAACTCATGCCCTGAATCTCATGCCTTGAAACTCCTGTCCTGAATCTCATGCCCTGAAACTCATGCCCTGAATCCCATGCCCTGAAACTCAAGCCCTGATTCTCCTGCCCTGAAACTCATGCACTGAATCTCATGCCTTGAAACTCCTGCCCTCAAACTCATGCACTGAAACTCATGCTCTGAAACTCATGCCCTGATTCTCATGCCCTGAAACTCAAGCCCTTATTCTCCTGATCTGAAACCCATGACCTGAATCTCATGCCCTGAAACTTCTGCCCTGAAACTCATGCACTGAATCTCATGCGCTAAATCTCATGACCTTAAACTCAAGCCGTGAATCTCCTGCCCTAAAACTCATGCACTGAAAGACATGCCCTGAAACTCTTGCACTGAAACAGCTGCCCTGAAACTCATGCACTGAATCTCATGCGCTAAATCTCATGACCTTAAACTCAAGCCGTGAATCTCCTGCCCTGAAACTCATGCACTGAATCTCATGCACTGAAACTACTGCACTGAAACTCATGACCTGAACATCATGCCCTGAAACTGCTGCGCTGAATATCATGCCATGAATCTCATATCCTGAAACTCATGCCCTGAATTACATGCCCTGAAAATCCTTCACTGAAACTCATGCCCTGAAACTCATGCCCTGAACCTCATGCCCTGAATCTCATGCCCTGAAACTTCTGCCCCGAAACTCATGCACTGAATCTCATGCGCTAAATCTCATGACCTTAAACTCAAACCGTGAATCTCTTGCCTTGAAACTCATTCCCTGAATCTCATGCCTTGAAACTCCTGTCCTGAATCTCATGCCCTGAAACTCATGCCCTGACTCCCATGCCCTGAAACTCAAGACCTGATTCTCCTGCCCTGAAACTCATGCCCTGAATCTCATGCCTGAAACTCAAGCCCTTATTCTCCTACCCTGAAACCCATGACCTGAATCTCATGCCCTGAAACTTCTGCCCTGAAATTCATGCACTGAATCTCATGCGCTAAATCTCATGACCTTAAACTCAAGCCCTGATTCTCCTGCCCTGAAACTCATGCACTGAAACTCACGCCCTGAATTACATACCCTGAAACTCCTGTCCTGAAACTCATGCCCTGAAACTCATGCCCTGAATCTCATGCCCTGAAACTCAAGCCCTTATTCTCCTGCCCTGAAACCCATGCCCTGAATCTCATGCCCTGAAACTTCTGCCCTGAAACTCATGCACTGAATCTCATGCGCTAAATCTCATGACCTTAAACTCAAGCCGTGAATCTCCTGCCCTGAAACTGTTGCCCTGAATCTCATACACTGACACTCATGCCCTGAACCTCATGCCCTGAAACTCAAGCCCTGAATCTCATGCACTGAAACTCATGCCCTGAATCTCATGCCTTGAAACCCCTGTCCTGAATCTCACGCCCTGAAACTCATGCCCTGAAACACCTGCACTGAAACTCATGCCATGAATCTCATATCCTGAAACTCACGTCCTGAATCACATGCCCTGAAAATCCTTCACTTAATCTCATGACCTTAAACTCAAGCCGTGAATCTCCTGCCTTGAAACTCATGCCCTGAATATCATGCCTTGAAACTCCTGTCCTGAATCTCATGCCCTGAAACTCATGCCCTGAATCCCATGCCCTGAAACTCAAGCCCTGATTCTCCTGCCCTGAAACTCATGCACTGAATCTCATGCGCTAAATCTCATGACCTTAAACTCAAGCCGTGAATCTCCTGCCCTGAAACTCATGCCCTGAATGTCATGCCCAGAAATTCCTGCCCTGAAACTCATGCCCTGAATCTCATGCCCTGAAACTCTTGCACTGAAACACCTACCTTAAAACTCATACCCTGAATCACATGCCCTAAAACTCCTGCCCTGAATCATCTGCCCAGAAACTCATTATCTGAATCACATGCCCTGAAATTCCTGCCCTGAATCTCATGCCCTGAAACTCAAGCCCTGAATCTCATGCCTTGAAACTCCTGCCCTCAAACTCATGCACTGAAACTCATGCACTGAATCTCATGCGCTAAATCTCATGACCTTAAACTCAAGCCTTGAATCTCCTGCCCTGAAACTCATGCCCTGAATGTCATGCCCTGAAATTCCTGCCCTGAAACTCATGCCCTGAAACTCTTGCACTGAAACACCTTCCCTAAAACTCATGCATTGAATCTCATGCCGTGAAATTCATGCACTGAAACTGCTGCCCTGAAACTGCTGCCCTGAAACTGATGCCCTGAATCTCCTGCACTGAAAGTCATGCCCTGAACCTCATGCCCTGAAACTCAAGCCCTGAATCTCATGCACTGAAACTCATGCCCTAAATCTCATACCCTGAAACTCCTGCCCTGAAACTCATGTACTGAAACTCATGCCCTGAATCACATGCCATAAAACGCCTGCCCTGAATCATCTTCCCAGAAACACATTATCTGAATCACATGCCCTGAAATTCCTGCCCTGAATCTCATGCCCTGAAACTCATGCCCTGAATCTCATGCCTTGAAACTCCTGCCCTCAAACTCATGCACTGAAACTCATGCCCTGAATCTCATGCCATGAAACTGCTGTCCTGAATCTCATGCCCTGAAACTCATGCCCTGAATCTCATTCCCTGAAACTGATGCCCTGAATCTCCTGCACTGAAACTCATGCCCTGAACCTCATGCCCTGAAACTCAAGCCCTGAATCTCATGCACTGAAACTCATGCCCTAAATCTCATACCCTGAAACTCCTGCCCTGAAACTCATGTACTGAAACTCATGCCCTGAATCACATGCCATAAAACGCCTGCCCTGAATCATCTTCCCAGAAACACATTATCTTAATCACATGCCCTGAAATTCCTGCCCTGAATCTCATGCCCTGAAACTCATGCCCTGAATCTCATGCCTTGAAACTCCTGCCCTCAAACTCATGCACTGAAACTCATGCCCTGAATCTCATGCCATGAAACTGCTGTCCTGAATCTCATGCCCTGAAACTCATGCCCTGAATCTCATTCCCTGAAACTCATGCCCTGAAACTCCTGCACTGATACTCATGCCATGAATCTCATATCCTGAAACTCACGCCCTGAATTACATGCCCTGAAACTCCTGCCCTGAAACTCATGCCCTGAATCTCGTGTCCTGAAACTTCTGCCCTGAAACTCATGCACTGAATCTCATGCGCTAAATCTCATGACGTTAAATTCAAGCCGTGAATCTCCTGCCCTGAAACTCATGCCCTGAATCTCATGCTCTGAAAATCCTGCCCTGAAACTCATGCACTGAAAGACATGCCCTGAAACTCTTGCACTGAAACACCGGCCCTGAATCTCCTGCCCTGAATCTCCTGCCCTGAAACCACAGACCTGAAACCCATGCCCTGAAACTCATGCCCTGAAACTAATGCCCTGAATCTCATGCAGTGAAACTCTTGCCCTCAAACTCATGCACTGAAACTCATGCTCTGAATCTCCTGCCCTGAAACTCCTGCACTGAAATACGTGCCCTAAAACACCTGCCTTGAAACTCAAGCCCCGAATCTCATGCCCTGAATCTCCTGCCCTGAATCTCCTGCCTAGAAACTCATGCCCTGAATCTCATGCCCTCAAACTCTTGCACTGAAACACCTGTTCTAAAGCACATGCCCTGAAATTCCTGCCCTGAAACTGATGCCCTGAATCTCAAGCACTGACACTCATGCGCTGAACCTCATGCCCTGAAACTCAAGCCCTGAAACTCATGCACTGAAACTCATGCCCTAAATCTCATACCCTGAAACTCCTGCCCTGAAACTCATGCACTGAAACTCATGCCCTGAATCACATGCCATAAAATTCCTGCCCTGAATCATCTGCCCAGAAACTCATAATCTGAATCACATGCCCTGAAATTCCTGCCATGAATCTCATGCCCTGAAACTCATGCCCTGAATCTCATGCCTTGAAACTCCTGCCCTCAAACTCATGCACTGAAACTCATGCACTGAAACTCATGCCCTGAATCTCATGCCTTGAAACTCCTGTCCTGAATCTCATGCCCTGAATCTCATGCCTTGAAACTGCTGCCCTCAAACTCATGCACTGAAACTCATGCACAGAAAATCACGCACTGAATTACATGCCCTGAAACTCATGCCCTGAAACACATGCCCTGAATCTCATGACCTGAAACTCAAGCCCTTATTCTCCTGCCCTGAAACTCATGCCCTGAATCTCATGTCCTGAAACTTCTGCCATAAAACTCATGCACTGAATCTCATGCGCTAAATCTCATGACCTTAAACTCAAGCCGTGAATCTCCTGCCCTGAAACTCATGCCCTGAATGTCATGCCCCGAAATTCCTGCCCTGAAACTCATGCCCTGAATCTCAAGCCCTGAAACTCTTGCACTGAAACACCTACCCTAAAACTCATGCCCTGAATCACATGCGCTGAATCTCATGCCGTGAAACTCATGCACTGAAACTCCTGCCCTGAAACTGATGCTCTATCTCATGCACTGAAACTCATGCCCTGAACCTCATGCACTGAAGCTCATGCCCTGAATCACATGCCCTGAAACTTCTGCCCTGAAACTCATGCACTGAATCTCATGCGCTAAATCTCATGACCTAAAACTCAAGCCGTGAATCTCCTGCCCTGAAACTCATGCACTGAATCTCATGCACTGAAACTCATGTCCTGAACATCATGCCCTGAAACTGCTGCGCTGAATATCATGCGATGAATCTCATATCCTGAAACACATGCCCTGAATTACATGCCCTGAAAATCCTTCACTGAAACTCATGCCCTGAATCTCATGCCCTGAAACTTCTGCCCCGAAGCTCATGCACTGAATCTCATGCGCTAAATCTCATGACCTTAAACTCAAGCCGTGAATCTCCTGCCTTGAAACTCATGCCCTGAATCTCATGCCTTGAAACTCCTGTCCTGAATCTCATGCCCTGAAACTCATGCCCTGAATCCCATGCCCTGAAACTCAAGCCCTGATTCTCCTGCCCTGAAACTCATGCACTGAATCTCATGCCTTGAAACTCCTGCCCTCAAACTCATGCACTGAAACTCATGCTCTGAAACTCATGCCCTGATTCTCATGCTCTGAAACTCAAGCCCTTATTCTCCTGTTCTGAAACCCATGACCTGAATCTCATGCCCTGAAACTTCTGCCCTGAAACTCATGCACTGAATCTCATGCGCTAAATCTCATGACCTTAAACTCAAGCCGTGAATCTCCTGCCCTGAAACTCATGCCCTGAATGTCATGCCCTGAAATTCCTGCCCTGAAACTCATGCCCTGAATCTCAAGCCCTGAAACTCTTGCACTGAAACACCTACCCTAAAACTCATGCCCTGAATCTCATGCACTGAATCTCACGCCGTGAAACTCATGCACTGAAACTCCTGCCCTGAAACTGATGCTCTATCTCATGCACTGAAACTCATGCCCTGAACCTCATGCCCTGAAACTCAAGCCCTGAATCTCATGCACTGAAGCTCATGCCCTAAATCTCATACCCTGAAACTCCTGCCCTGAAACTCATGCACTGAAACTCATGCCCTGAATCACATGCCCTGAAACTTCTGCCCTGAAACTCATGCACTGAATCTCATCCGCTAAATCTCATGACCTAAAACTCAAGCCGTGAATCTCCTGCCCTGAAACTCATGCACTGAATCTCATGCACTGAAACTCATGTCCTCAACATCATGCCCTGAAACTGCTGCGCTGAATATCATGCGATGAATCTCATATCCTGAAACTCATGCCCTGAATTACATGCCCTGAAAATCCTTCACTGAAACTCATGCCCTGAATCTCATGCCCTGAAACTTCTGCCCCGAAGCTCATGCACTGAATCTCATGCGCTAAATCTCATGACCTTAAACTCAAGCCGTGAATCTCCTGCCTTGAAACTCATGCCCTGAATCTCATGCCTTGAAACTCCTGTCCTGAATCTCATGCCCTGAAACTCATGCCCTGAATCCCATGCCCTGAAACTCAAGCCCTGATTCTCCTGCCCTGAAACTCATGCACTGAATCTCATGCCTTGAAACTCCTGCCCTCAAACTCATGCACTGAAACTCATGCTCTGAAACTCATGCCCTGATTCTCATGCCCTGAAACTCAAGCCCTTATTCTCCTGATCTGAAACCCATGACCTGAATCTCATGCCCTGAAACTTCTGCCCTGAAACTCATGCACTGAATCTCATGCGCTAAATCTCATGACCTTAAACTCAAGCCGTGAATCTCCTGCCCTGAAACTCATGCACTGAATCTCATGCACTGAAACTACTGCACTGAAACTCATGACCTGAACATCATGCCCTGAAACTGCTGCGCTGAATATCATGCCATGAATCTCATATCCTGAAACTCATGCCCTGAATTACATGCCCTGAAAATCCTTCACTGAAACTCATGCCCTGAAACTCATGCCCTGAACCTCATGCCCTGAATCTCATGCCCTGAAACTTCTGCCCCGAAACTCATGCACTGAATCTCATGCGCTAAATCTCATGACCTTAAACTCAAACCGTGAATCTCTTGCCTTGAAACTCATGCCCTGAATCTCATGCCTTGAAACTCCTGTCCTGAATCTCATGCCCTGAAACTCATGCCCTGACTCCCATGCCCTGAAACTCAAGACCTGATTCTCCTGCCCTGAAACTCATGCCCTGAATCTCATGCCTTGAAAGTCCTGCATTCAAACTCATGCACTGAAACTCATGCACAGAAACTCATGCCCTGAATCTCATGCCCTGAAACTCAAGCCCTTATTCTCCTGCCCTGAAACCCATGACCTGAATCTCATGCCCTGAAACTTCTGCCCTGAAATTCATGCACTGAATCTCATGCGCTAAATCTCATGACCTTAAACTCAAGCCCTGATTCTCCTGCCCTGAAACTCATGCACAGAAACTCACGCCCTGAATTACATACCCTGAAACTCCTGTCCTGAAACTCATGCCCTGAAACTCATGCCCTGAATCTCATGCCCTGAAACTCAAGCCCTTATTCTCCTGCCCTGAAACCCATGCCCTGAATCTCATGCCCTGAAACTTCTGCCCTGAAACTCATGCACTGAATCTCATGCGCTAAATCTCATGACCTTAAACTCAAGCCGTGAATCTCCTGCCCTGAAACTGTTGCCCTGAATCTCATACACTGACACTCATGCGCTGAACCTCATGCCCTGAAACTCAAGCCCTGAATCTCATGCACTGAAACTCATGCCCTGAATCTCATGCCTTGAAACCCCTGTCCTGAATCTCACGCCCTGAAACTCATGCCCTGAAACACCTGCACTGAAACTCATGCCATGAATCTCATATCCTGAAACTCACGCCCTGAATCACATGCCCTGAAAATCCTTCACTGAAACTCATGCCCTGAAACTCATGCCCTGAATCTCATGCCCTGAAACTTCTGCCCTGAAACTCATGCACTGAATCTCATGCGCTAAATTCCATGACCTTAAACTCAAGCCGTGAATCTCCTGCCTTGAAACTCATGCCCTGAATATCATGCCTTGAAACGCCTGTCCTGAATCTCATGCCCTGAAACTCATGCCCTGAATCCCATGCCCTGAAACTCAAGCCCTGATTCTCCTGCCCTGAAACTCATGCCCTGAATCTCATGCCTTGAAACTCCTGCCCTCAAACTCATGCACTGAAACTCATGCACTGAAACTCACGCCCTGAATTACATGCCCTGAAACTCCTGTCCTGAAACTCATGCCCTGAATCTCATGCCCTGAAACTCAAGCCCTTATTCTCCTGCCCTGAAACCCATGCCCTGAATGTCATGCCGTGAATCTCCTGCCCTGAAACTCATGCCCTGAATGTCAAGCCGTGAAATTCCTGCCCTGAAACTTCTGCCCGGAAACTCATGCACTGAATCTCATGCGCTAAATCTCATGACCTTAAACTCAAGGCGTGAATCTCCTGCCCTGAAACTCATGCCCTGAATGTCATGCCCAGAAATTCCTGCCCTGAAACTCATGCCCTGAATCTCATGCCCTGAAACTCTTGCACTGAAACACCTACCCTAAAACTCATGCCCTGAATCTCATGCACTGAAACTCATGCCCTAAATCTCATACCCTGAAACTCCTGCCCTGAAACTCATGCACCGAAACTCATACCCTGAATCACATGCCCTAAAATTCCTGCCCTGAATCATCTGCCCAGAAACTCATTATCTGAATCACATGCCCTGAAATTCCTGCCCTGAATCTCATGCCCTGAAACTCATGCCCTGAATCTCATGCCTTGAAACTCCTGCCCTCAAACTCATGCACTGAAACTCATGCACTGAAACTCATGCCCTGAATCTCATGCCTTGAAACTCCTGCCCTCAAACTCATGCACTGAAACTCATGCACTGAAACTCATGCCCTGAATAACATGCCCTAAAACTCCTGCCCTGAATCATCTGCACAGAAACTCTTGCCCTGAATTGCATGCCCTGAAATACCTGTCCTGAATCTCATGCCCTGAAACTCATGCCCTGAATCTCATGCCCTGAAACTCCTGCACTGAAACTCATGCCATGAATCTCATATCCTGAAACTTCTGCCCTGAAACTCATGCACTGAATCTCATATCCTGAATCTCACGCCCTGAATTACATGCCTTGAAACTCCTGCCCTGAAACTCATGCCCTGAATCTCATGCCCTGAAACTCAAGCCCTTATTCTGCTGCACTGAAACCCATGCCCTGAATCTCATGCCCTGAAACTTCTGCCCTGAAACTCATGCACTGAATCTCATGCGCTAAATCTCATGACCTTAAACTCAAGCCGTGAATCTCCTACCCTGAAACTCATGCCCTGAATGTCATGCCTGAAATTCCTGCCCTGAATCTCATGCCCTGAATCTCTTGCACTGAAACACCTACCCTAAAACTCATGCCCTGAATCTCATGCACTGAAACTCATGCCCTAAATCTCATACCCTGAAACTCCTGCCCTGAAACTCATGCACTGAAACTCATACCCTGAATCATATGCCCTAAAACTCCTGCCCTGAATCATCTGCCCAGAAACTCATTATCTGAATCACATGCCCTGAAATTCCTGCCCTGATTCTCATGCCCTGAAACTCATGCCCTGAATCTCATGCCTTGAAACTCCTGCCCTCAAAGTCATGCACTGAAACTCATGCACTGAAACTCATGCCCTGAATCTCATGCCTTGAAAATCCTGTCCTGAATCCCATGCCCTGAAACTCATGCCCTGAATCTCATGCCCTGAAACTCCTGCACTGAAACTCATGCCATGAATCTCATATCCTGAAACTCACGCCCTGAATTACATGCCCTGAAACTCCTGCCCTGAAACTCATGCCCTGAAACGGATGCCCTGAATCTCATGCCCTGAAACTTCTGCCCTGAAACTCATGCACTGAATTTCATGCGCAAAATCTCATGACCTTAAACTCAAGCCGTGAATCTCCTGCCTTGAAACTCATGCCCTGAATCTCATGCCTTGAAACTCCTGTACTGAATCTCATGCCCTGAACTCATGCCCTGAATCCCATGCCCTGAAACTCAATCCCTGATTCTCCTGCCCTGAAACTCATGCCCTGAATCTCATGCCTTGAAACTACTGCCCTCAAACTCATGCACTGAAACTCATGCACTGAAACTCACGCCCTGATTTACATGCCCTGAAACTCCTGTCCTGAAACTCATGCCCTGAAACTCATGCCCTGAAACTTCTGCCCTGAAACTCATGCACTGAATCTCATGCGCTAAATCTCATGACCTTAAACTCAAGCCGTGAATCTCCTGCCCAGAAACTCATGCCATGAATGTCATGCCCTGAAATTTCTGCCCTGAAACGCATGCCCTGAATTTCATGCCCTGAAACTCTTGCACTGAAACACCTACCTTAAAACTCATGCCCTGAAACTCATGCACTGAAACTCATTCCCTAAATTTCATACCCTGAAACTCCTGCCCTGAAACTCATGCCCTTAATCACATTCCCTAAAACTCCTGCCCTGAATCATCTGCCCAGAAACTCATTATCTGAATCACATGCCCTGAAATTCCTGCCCTGAATGTCATGCCTTGAAACTCCTGCCCTCAAACTTATGCACTGAAACTCATGCACAGAAACTCATGCCCTGAATCTCATGCCTTGAAACTCCTGTCCTGAATCTCATGCCCTGAAACTCATTCCCTGAATGTCATGCCTTGAAACTCCTGCCTTCAAACTCATGCACTGAAACTCATGCCCTAAATCTCATGCCCTGAAACTCCTGTCCTGAATCTCATGCCCTGAAACTCATGCCCTGAATCCCATGCCCTGAAACTCATGCCCTGATTCTCCTGCCCTGAAACTCATGCCCTGAATCTCATGCCTTGAAACTCCTGCCCTCAAACTCATGCCCTGAAACTCATGCCCTGAATCTCATGCGCTAAAGATCATGTCCTTAAACTCAAGCCGTGAATCTCCTGCCCTGAAACTCATGCCCTGAATCTCAAACTCTGAAACTCCCGCCCTGAAACCCATGCCCTGAAACTCATACCCTGAAACTCATGCCCTGAATCTCAAGCCGTGAAATTCCTGCCCTCAAACTCATGCACTGAAACTCATGCACTGAAACTCATGCCCTGAATCTCATGCCTTGAAACTCCTGTCCTGAATCTCACGCCCTGAAACTCATGCCCTGAATCTCATGCCCTGAAACACCTGCACTGAAACTCGTGCCATGAATCTCATATCCTGAAACTCACGCCCTGAATCACATGCCCTGAAAATCCTTCACTGAAACTCATGCCCTGAAACTTATGCCCTGAATGTCATGCCCTGAAACTTCTGCCCTGAAACTCATGCACTGAATCTCATGCGCTAAATCTCATGACCTTAAACTCAAGCCGTGAATCTCCTGCCTTGAAAGTCATGCCCTGAATCTCATGCCTTGAAACTCCTGTCCTGAATCTCATGCCCTGAAACTCATGCCCTGAATCCCATGCCCTGAAACTCAAGCCCTGATTCTCCTGCCCTGAAACTCATGCCCTGAATATCATGCCTTGAAACTCCTGCCCTCAAACTCATGCACTGAAACTCATGCACTGAAACTCACGCCCTGAATTACATACCCTGAAACTCCTGTCCTGAAACTCATGCCCTGAATCTCATGCCCTGAAACTCAAGCCCTTATTCTCCTGCCCTGAAACCCATGCCCTGAATCTCATGCCGTGAATCTCCTGCCCTGAAACTCATGCCCTGATTGTCATGCCGTGAAATTCCTGCCCTGAAACTCATGCTCTGAATCTCATGCCCTGAAACTCTTGCACTGAAACACCTACCCTAAAACTCATGCCCTGAAACTGATGCCTTGAATCTCATGCCCTCAAACTCCTGCCCTGAAAGTCATGCCCTCAAACTCATGCCCTGAATATCATGCCCTGAAACTTCTGCCCCGAAACTCATGCACTGAATCTCATGCGCTAAATCTCATGACCTTAAACTTCAAGCCGTGAATCTCCTGCCCTGAAACTCATGCCCTGAATCTCATGCCCTGAAACTCCTGCACTGAAACTCATGCCATGAATCTCATATCCTGAAACTTCTGCCCTGAAACTCATGCCCTGAATCTCAGGCCCTGAAACTTCTGCCCTGAAACTCATGCACTGAATCTCATGCGCTAAATCTCATGACCTTAAACTTCAAGCCGTAAATCTCCTGCCCTGAAACTCATGCCCTGAATCTCATGCACTGAAACTACTGCACTCAAACTCATGTCCTGAACATCAAGCCCTGAAACTGCTGCGCTGAATATCATGCCATGAATCTCATATCCTGAAACTCATGCCCTGAATTACATGCCCTGAAACTCCTGCCCTGAAACTCATGCCCTGAATCTCATGCCCTGAAACTCTTGCACTGAAACACCTACCCTAAAACACATGCCCAGAATCTCATGCCCTGAATCTCATGCCGTGAAACTCTTGCACTGAAACTCCTGCCCTGAAACTGATGCTCTGAATCTCATGCACTGAAACTCAAGCCCTGAACCTAATGCCCTGAAACTCAAGCCCTGAATCTCATGCACTGAAACTCATGCCCTAAATCTCATACCCTGAAACTCCTGCCCTGAAACTCATGCACTGAATCTCATGCCCTGAATCACCTGCTCTAAAACTCCTGCCCTGAATCATCTGCCCAGAAACTCATTATCTGAATCAGATGCCCTGAAATTCCTGCCCGGAATCTCATGCCCTGAAACTCATGCCCTGAATGTCATGTCTTGAAACTCCTGCCCTCAAACTCATGCACTGAAACTCATGCACTGAAACTCATGCCCTGAATTCATGCCTTGAAACTCCTGTCCTGAATCTCATGCCCTGAAACTCATGCCCTGAATCTTATGCCCTGAAACTCCTGCACTGAAACTCATGCCATGAATCTCATATCCTGAAACTCACGCCCTGAATTACATGCCCTAAAACTTCTGCCCTGAAACTCATGCCCCGAAACTCATGCCCTGAATCTCATGCCCTGAAACTCAAGCCCTTATTCTCCTGCCCTGAAACCCATGCCCTGAATTTCATGCCATGAAACTTCTGCCCTGAAACTCATCCACTGAATCTCATGCGCTAAATCTCATGACCTTAAACTCAAGCCGTGAATCTCCTGCCCTGAAACTCATGCCCTGAATCTCATGCCTTGAAACTCCTGCCCTCAAACTCATGCACTGAAACTCATGCACTGAAACTCACGCCCTGAATTACATGCCCTGAAACTCCTGTCCTGAAACTCATGCCCTGAAACTCATGCCCTGAATCTCATGCCCTGAAACTCAAGCCCTTATTCTCCTGCCCTGAAACCCATGCCCTGAATCTCATGCCCTGAAACTTCTGCCCTGAAACTCATGCACTGAATCTCATGCGCTAAATCTCATGACCTTAAACTCAAGCCGTGAATCTCCTGCCCTGAAACTGATGCCCTGAATCTCATACACTGACACTCATGCCCTGAAACTCATGCCCTGAAACTCAAGCACTGAATCTCATGCACTGAAACTCATTCCCTAAATCTCGTACCCTGAAACTCCTGCCCTGAAATTCATGCACTGAAACTCATGCCCTGAATCACATGCCCTAAAACTCTGCCCTGAATCAACTGCCCAGAAACTCATTATCTGAATCACATGCCCTGAAATTCCTGCCCTGAATCTCATATCCTGAAACTCACGCCCTGAATTACATGGCCTGAAACTCATGCCCTGAAACTCAAGCCCTGATTCTCCTGCCCTGAAACTCATGCCCTGAATCTCATGCCTTGAAACTCCTGCCCTCAAACTCATGCACTGAAACTCATGCACTGAAACTCACGCCCTGAATTACATGCCCTGAAACTCCTGTCCTGAAACTCATGCCCTGAAACTCATGCCCTGAATCTCATGCCCTGAAACTCAAGCCCTTATTCTCCTGCCCTGAAACCCATGCCCTGAATCTCATGCCCTGAAACTTCTGCCCTGAAACTCATGCACTGAATCTCATGCGCTAAATCTCATGACCTTAAACTCAAGCCGTGAATCTCCTGCCCTGAAACTGATGCCCTGAATCTCATACACTGACACTCATGCCCTGAACCTCATGCCCTGAAACTCAAGACCTGAATCTCATGCACTGAAACTCATGCCCTGAATCTCATGCCTTGAAACTCCTGTCCTGAATCTCACGCCCTGAAACTCATGCCTGAATCTCATGCCCTGAAACACCTGCACTGAAACTCATGCCATGAATCTCATATCCTGAAACTCACGCCCTGAATCACATGCCCTGAAAATCCTTCACTGAAACTCATGCCCTGAAACTCATGCCTTGAATGTCATGCCCTGAAACTTCTGCCCTGAAACTCATGCACTGA
Organism: Mobula birostris; assembly: GCF_030028105.1. Classification (NCBI taxonomy): domain Eukaryota; kingdom Metazoa; phylum Chordata; class Chondrichthyes; order Myliobatiformes; family Myliobatidae; genus Mobula; species Mobula birostris. The sequence continues at coordinate 34,639 of NW_027275571.1, read as the reverse complement.
ATCTCATGCGCTAAATCTCATGACCTTAAACTCAAGCCGTGAATCTCCTGCCTTGAAACTCATGCCCTGAATCTCATGCCTTGAAACTCCTGTCCTGAATCTCATGCCCTGAAACTCATGCCCTGAATCCCATGCCCTGAAACTCAAGCACTGATTCTCCTGCCCTGAACCTCATGCCCTGAATCTCATGCCTTGAAACTCCTGCCCTCAAACTCATGCACTGAAACTCATGCACTGAAACTCACGCCCTGAATTACATGCCCTGAAACTCCTGTCCTGAAACTCATGCCCTGAATCTCATGCCCTGAAACTCAAGCCCTTATTCTCCTGCCCTGAAACCCATGCCCGGAATGTCATGCCGTGAATCTCCTGCCCTGAATCTCATGCCCTGAATGTCATGCCGTGAAATTCCTGCCCTGAAACTCATGCACTGAATCTCATGCGCTAAATCTCATGACCTTAAACTCAAGCCGTGAATCTCCTGCCCTGAAACTCATGCCCTGAATGTCATGCCGTGAAATTCCTGCCCTGAAACTCATGCTCTGAATCTCATGCCCTGAAACTCTTGCACTGAATGTCATGCCGTGAAATTCCTGCCCTGAAACTCATGCCCTGAATCTCATGCCCTGAAACTCTTGCACTGAAACACCTACCCTAAAACTCATGCCCTGAATCTCATGCACTGAAACTCATGCCCTAAATCTCATACCCTGAAACTCCTGCCCTGAAACTCATGCACCGAAACTCATACCCTGAATCACATGCCCTAAAACTCCTGCCCTGAATCATCTGCCCAGAAACTCATTATCTGAATCACATGCCCTGAAATTCCTGCCCTGAATCTCATGCCCTGAAACTCATGCCCTGAATCTCATGCCTTGAAACTCCTGCCCTCAAACTCATGCACTGAAACTCATGCACTGAATCTCATGCCCTGAATCTCATACCTTGAAATTCCTGCCCTCAAACTCATGCACTGAAACTCATGCACTGAAACTCATGCCCTGAATCTCATGCCTTGAAACTCCTGTCCTGAATCTCATGCCCTGAAACTCATGCCCTGAATCTCATGCCCTGAAACTCCTGCACTGAAACGCATGCCATGAATCTCATATCCTGAAACTTCTGCCCTGAAACTCATGCACTGAATCTCATATCCTGAATCTCACGCCCTGAATTACATGCCTTGAAACTCCTGCCCTGAAACTCATGCCCTGAATAACATGCCCTGAAACTCAAGCCCTTATTCTCCTGCACTGAAACCCATGCCCTGAATCTCATGCCCTGAAACTTCTGCCCTGAAACTCATGCACTGAATCTCATGCGCTATATCACATGACCTTAAACTCATGCCGTGAATCTCCTGCCCTGAAACTCATGCCCTGAATGTCATGCCCTGAAATTCCTGCCCTGAAACTCATGCCCTGAATCTCATGCCCTGAAACTTCTGCCCTGAAACTCATGCACTCAATCTCATGCGCTAAATCTCATGACCTTAAACTTCAAGCCGTGAATCTCCTGCCGTGAAACTCATGCCCTGAATCTCATGCACTGAAACTACTGCACTCAAACTCATGTCCTGAACATCAAGCCCTGAAACTGCTGTGCTGAATATCATGCCATGAATCTCATATCCTGAAACTCATGCCCTGAATTACATGCCCTGAAAATCCATCAATGAAACTCATGCCCTGAAACTCATGCCCTGAATCTCATGCCTGAAACTTCTGCCCTGAAACTCATGCACTGAATCTCATGCGCTAAATCTCATGACCTTAAACTTCAAGCCGTGAATCTCCTGCCCTGAAACTCATGCCCTGAATCTCATGCACTGAAACTACTGCACTCAAACTCATGTCCTGAACATCAAGCCCTGAAACTGCTGCGCTGAATATCATGCCATGAATCTCATATCCTGAAACTCATGCCCTGAATTACATGCCCTGAAAATCCATCAATGAAACTCATGCCCTGAAACTCATGCCCTGAATCTCATGCCCTGAAACTTCTGCCCTGAAACTCATGAACTGAATCTCATGCGCTAAATCTCATGACCTTAAACTCAAGCCGTGAATGTCCTGCCCTGAAACTCATGCCCTGAATGTCATGCCCTGAAATTCCTGCCCTGAAACTCATGCCCTGAAACTCTTGCACTGAAACACCTACCCTAAAACTCATGCCCTGAATCTCATGCACTGAAACTCATGCCCTAAATCTCATACCCTGAAACTCTTGCCCTGAAACTCATGCACCGAAACTCATACCCTGAATCACATGCCCTAAAATTCCTGCCCTGAATCATCTGCCCAGAAACTCATTGTCTGAATCACATGCCCTGAAATTCCTGCCCTGAATCTCATGCCCTGAAACTCATGCCCTGAATCTCATGCCTTGAAACTCCTGCCCTCAAACTCATGCACTGAAACTCATGCACTGAAACTCATGCCCTGAATCTCATGCCTTGAAACTCCTGTCCTGAATCTCATGCCCTGAAACTCATGCCCTGAATCTCATGCCCTGAAACTCCTGCACTGAAACTCATGCCATGAATCTCATATCCTGAAACTTCTGCCCTGAAACTCATGCACTGAATCTCATATCCTGAATTTTACGCCCTGAATTACATGCCTTGAAACTCCTGCCCTGAAACTCATGCCCTGAATCTCATGTCCTGAAACTCAAGCCCTTATTCTCCTGCACTGAAACCCATGCCCTGAATCTCATGCCCTGAAACTTCTGCCCTGAAACTCTGCACTGAATCTCATGCGCTAAATCTCATGACCTTAAACTTAAGCCGTGAATCTCCTGCCCTGAAACTCATGCCCTGAATGTTATGCCCTGAAATTCCTGCCCTGAAACTCATGCACTGAAACTCATACCCTGAATCACATGCCCTAAAACTCCTGCCCTGAATCATCTGCCCAGAAACTCATTATCTGAATCACATGCCCTGAAATTCCTGCCCTGAATCTCATGCCCTGAAACTCATGCCCTGAATCTCATGCCTTGAAACTCCTGCCCTCAAAGTCATGCACTGAAACTCATGCCCTGAATCTCATGCCTTGAAAATCCTGTCCTGAATCTCATGCCCTGAAACTCATGCCCTGAATCTCATGCCCTGAAACTCCTGCACTGAAACTCATGCCATGAATCTCATATACTGAAACTCACGCCCTGAATTACATGCCCTGAAACTCCTGCCTTGAAACTCATGCCCTGAAACGGATGCCCTGAATCTCATGCCCTGAAACTTCTGCCTTGAAACTCATGCCCTGAATCTCATGCACTGAAACTACTGCACTGAAACTCATGTCCTGAACATCATGCCTGAAACTGCTGCCCTGAATATCATGCCATGAATCTCATATCCTGAAACTCATGCCCTGAATGCAATGCCTTGAAACTCCTGTCCTGAATCTCATGCCCTGAAACTCATGCCCTGAATCCCATGCCCTGAAACTCAAGCCCTGATTCTCCTGCCCTGAAACTCATGCCCTGAATCTCATGCCTTGAAACTACTGCCCTCAAACTCATGCACTGAAACTCATGCACTGAAACTCACGCCCTGATTTACATGCCCTGAAACTCCTGTCCTGAAACTCATGCCCTGAAACTCATGCCTGAAACTTCTGCCCTGAAACTCATGCACTGAATCTCATGCGCTAAATCTCATGACCTTAAACTCAAGCCGTGAATCTCCTGCCCTGAAACTCATGCCCTGAATGTCATGCCCTGAAATCCTGCCCTGAAACTCATGCCCTGAATTTCATGCCCTGAAACTCTTGCACTGAAACACCTACCTTAAAACTCATGCCCTGAAACTCATGCACTGAAACTCATTCCCTAAATCTCATACCCTGAAACTCCTGCCCTGAAACTCATGCCCTGAATCACATGCCCTAAAACTCCTGCCCTGAATCATCTGCCCAGAAACTCATTATCTGAATCACATGCCCTGAAATTCCTGCCCTAAATGTCATGCCTTGAAACTCCTGCCCACAAACTTATGCACTGAAACTCATGCACTGAAACTCATGCCCTGAATCTCATGCCTTGAAACTCCTGTCCTGAATCTCATGCCCTGAAACTCATGCCCTGAATGTCATGCCCTGAAATTCCTGCCCTGTAACTCATGCACTGAAATTCATGCCATAAATCTAATACCCTGAAACTCCTGCCCTGAAACTCATGCACTGAAACTCATACCCTGAATCACATGCCCTAAAACTCCTGCCCTAAATCATCTGCCCAGAAACTCATTATCTGAATCACATGCCCTGAAATTCCTGCCCTGAATCTCATGCCCTGAATCTCATGCCTTGAAACTCCTGCCCTCAAAGTCATGCACTGAAACTCATGCCCTGAATCTCATGCCTTGAAAATCCTGTCCTGAATCTCATGCCCTGAAACTCATGTCCTGAATCTCATGCCCTGAAACTCCTGCACTGAAACTCATGCCATGAATCTCATATCCTGAAACTCACGCCCTGAATTACATGCCCTGAAACTCCTGCCCTGAAACTCATGCCCTGAAACGGATGCCCTGAATCTCATGCCCTGAAACTTCTGCCTTGAAACTCATGCCCTGAATCTCATGCACTGAAACTACTGCACTGAAACTCATGTCCTGAACATCATGCCTGAAACTGCTGCCCTGAATATCATGCCATGAATCTCATATCCTGAAACTCATGCCCTGAATGCAATGCCTTGAAACTCCTGTCCTGAATCTCATGCCCTGAAACTCATGCCCTGAATCCCATGCCCTGAAACTCAAGCCCTGATTCTCCTGCCCTGAAACTCATGCCCTGAATCTCATGCCTTGAAACTCCTGCCCTCAAACTCATGCCCTGAAACTCATGCCCTGAAACTCATGTTCTGAATCTCATGCCCTGAAACTCAAGCCCTTATTCTCCTGCCCTGAAACCCATGCCCTGAATCTCATGCCCTGAAACTTCTGCCCTGAAACTCATGCACTGAATCTCATGCGCTAAATCTCATGACCTTAAACTCAAGCCGTGAATCTCCTGCCCTGAAACTGATGCCCTGAATCTCATACACTGACACTCATGCCCTGAACCTCATGCCCTGAAACTCAAGCCCTGAATCTCATGCACTGAAACTCATTCCCTAAATCTCATACCCTGAAACTCCTGCCCTGAAATTCATGCACTGAAACTCATGCCCTGAATCACATGCCCTAAAACTCTTCCCTGAATCAACTGCCCAGAAACTCATTATCTGAATCACATGCCCTGAAATTCCTGCCCTGAATCTCATATCCTGAAACTCACGCCCTGAATTACATGGCCTGAAACTCATGCCCTGAAACTCAAGCCCTGATTCTCCTGCCCTGAAACTCATGCCTGAATCTCATGCCTTGAAACTCCTGCCCTCAAACTCATGCACTGAAACTCATGCACTGAAACTCACGCCCTGAATTACTTGCCCTGAAACTCCTGTCCTGAAACTCATGCCCTGAAACTCATGCCCTGAATCTCATGCCCTGAAACTCAAGCCCTTATTCTCCTGCCCTGAAACCCATGCCCTGAATCTCATGCCCTGAAACTTCTGCCCTGAAACTCATGCACTGAATCTCATGCGCTAAATCTCATGACCTTAAACTCAAGCCGTGAATCTCCTGCCCTGAAACTGATGCCCTGAATCTCATACACTGACACTCATGCCCTGAACCTCATGCCCTGAAACTCAAGACCTGAATCTCATGCACTGAAACCTCATGCCCTGAATCTCATGCCTTGAAACTCCTGTCCTGAATCTCACGCCCTGAAACTCATGCCCTGAATCTCATGCCCTGAAACACCTGCACTGAAACTCATGCCATGAATCTCATATCCTGAAACTCACGCCCTGAATCACATGCCCTGAAAATCCTTCACTGAAACTCATGCCCTGAAACTCATGCCTTGAATGTCATGCCCTGAAACTTCTGCCTGAAACTCATGCACTGAATCTCATGCGCTAAATCTCATGACCTTAAACTCAAGCCGTGAATCTCCTGCCTTGAAACTCATGCCCTGAATCTCATGCCTTGAATCTCCTGTCCTGAATCTCATGCCCTGAAACTCATGCCCTGAATCCCATGCCCTGAAACTCAAGCACTGATTCTCCTGCCCTGAACCTCATGCCCTGAATCTCATGCCTTGAAACTCCTGCCCTCAAACTCATGCACTGAAACTCATGCACTGAAACTCACGCCCTGAATTACATGCCCTGAAACTCCTGTCCTGAAACTCATGCCCTGAATCTCATGCCCTGAAACTCAAGCCCTTATTCTCCTGCCCTGAAACCCATGCCCGGAATGTCATGCCGTGAATCTCCTGCCCTGAATCTCATGCCCTGAATGTCATGCCGTGAAATTCCTGCCCTGAAACTCATGCACTGAATCTCATGCGCTAAATCTCATGACCTTAAACTCAAGCCGTGAATCTCCTGCCTGAAACTCATGCTCTGAATCTCATGCCCTGAAACTCTTCCACTGAATGTCATGCCGTGAAATTCCTGCCCTGAAACTCATGCCCTGAATCTCATGCCCTGAAACTCTTGCACTGAAACACCTACCCTAAAACTCATGCCCTGAATCTCATGCACTGAAACTCATGCCCTAAATCTCATACCCTGAAACTCCTGCCCTGAAACTCATGCACCGAAACTCATACCCTGAATCACATGCCCTAAAACTCCTGCCCTGAATCATCTGCCCAGAAACTCATTATCTGAATCACATGCCCTGAAATTCCTGCCCTGAATCTCATGCCCTGAAACTCATGCCCTGAATCTCATGCCTTGAAACTCCTGCCCTCAAACTCATGCACTGAAACTCATGCACTGAATCTCATGCCCTGAATCTCATACCTTGAAATTCCTGCCCTCAAACTCATGCACTGAAACTCATGCACTGAAACTCATGCCCTGAATCTCATGCCTTGAAACTCCTGTCCTGAATCTCATGCCCTGAAACTCATGCCCTGAATCTCATGCCCTGAAACTCCTGCACTGAAACGCATGCCATGAATCTCATATCCTGAAACTTCTGCCCTGAAACTCATGCCCTGAATCTCATGCCCTGAAACTCAAGCCCTTATTCTCCTGCCCTGAAACCCATGCTCTGAATCTCATGCCGTGAATCTCCTGCCCTGAAACTCATGCCCTGATTGTCATGCCGTGAAATTCCTGCCCTGAAACTCATGCCCTGAATCTCATGCCCTGAAACTCTTGCACTGAAACACCTACCCTAAAACTCATGCCCTGAAACTGATGCCTTGAATCTCATGCCCTCAAACTCCTGCCCTGAAAGTCATGCCCTCAAACTCATGCCCTGAATATCATGCCCTGAAACTTCTGCCCCGAAACTCATGCACTGAATCTCATGCGCTAAATCTCATGACCTTAAACTTCAAGCCGTGAATCTCCTGCCCTGAAACTCATGCCCTGAATCTCATGCCCTGAAACTCCTGCACTGAAACTCATGCCATGAATCTCATATCCTGAAACTTCTGCCCTGAAACTCATGCCCTGAATCTCAGGCCCTGAAACTTCTGCCCTGAAACTCATGCACTGAATCTCATGCGCTAAATCTCATGACCTTAAACTTCAAGCCGTAAATCTCCTGCCCTGAAACTCATGCCCTGAATCTCATGCACTGAAACTACTGCACTCAAACTCATGTCCTGAACATCAAGCCCTGAAACTGCTGCGCTGAATATCATGCCATGAATCTCATATCCTGAAACTCATGCCCTGAATTACATGCCCTGAAACTCCTGCCCTGAAACTCATGCCCTGAATCTCATGCCCTGAAACTCTTGCACTGAAACACCTACCCTAAAACACATGCCCAGAATCTCATGCCCTGAATCTCATGCCGTGAAACTCTTGCACTGAAACTCCTGCCCTGAAACTGATGCTCTGAATCTCATGCACTGAAACTCAAGCCCTGAACCTAATGCCCTGAAACTCAAGCCCTGAATCTCATGCACTGAAACTCATGCCCTAAATCTCATACCCTGAAACTCCTGCCCTGAAACTCATGCACTGAATCTCATGCCCTGAATCACCTGCTCTAAAACTCCTGCCCTGAATCATCTGCCCAGAAACTCATTATCTGAATCAGATGCCCTGAAATTCCTGCCCGGAATCTCATGCCTGAAACTCATGCCCTGAATGTCATGTCTTGAAACTCCTGCCCTCAAACTCATGCACTGAAACTCATGCCCTGAATTCATGCCTTGAAACTCCTGTCCTGAATCTCATGCCCTGAAACTCATGCCCTGAATCTTATGCCCTGAAACTCCTGCACTGAAACTCATGCCATGAATCTCATATCCTGAAACTCACGCCCTGAATTACATGCCCTAAAACTTCTGCCCTGAAACTCATGCCCCGAAACTCATGCCCTGAATCTCATGCCCTGAAACTCAAGCCCTTATTCTCCTGCCCTGAAACCCATGCCCTGAATTTCATGCCATGAAACTTCTGCCCTGAAACTCATCCACTGAATCTCATGCGCTAAATCTCATGACCTTAAACTCAAGCCGTGAATCTCCTGCCCTGAAACTCATGCCCTGAATCTCATGCCTTGAAACTCCTGCCCTCAAACTCATGCACTGAAACTCATGCACTGAAACTCACGCCCTGAATTACATGCCCTGAAACTCCTGTCCTGAAACTCATGCCCTGAAACTCATGCCCTGAATCTCATGCCCTGAAACTCAAGCCCTTATTCTCCTGCCCTGAAACCCATGCCCTGAATCTCATGCCCTGAAACTTCTGCCCTGAAACTCATGCACTGAATCTCATGCGCTAAATCTCATGACCTTAAACTCAAGCCGTGAATCTCCTGCCCTGAAACTGATGCCCTGAATCTCATACACTGACACTCATGCCCTGAAACTCATGCCCTGAAACTCAAGCCCTGAATCTCATGCACTGAAACTCATTCCCTAAATCTCGTACCCTGAAACTCCTGCCCTGAAATTCATGCACTGAAACTCATGCCCTGAATCACATGCCCTAAAACTCTGCCCTGAATCAACTGCCCAGAAACTCATTATCTGAATCACATGCCCTGAAATTCCTGCCCTGAATCTCATATCCTGAAACTCACGCCCTGAATTACATGGCCTGAAACTCATGCCCTGAAACTCAAGCCCTGATTCTCCTGCCCTGAAACTCATGCCCTGAATCTCATGCCTTGAAACTCCTGCCCTCAAACTCATGCACTGAAACTCACGCCCTGAATTACATGCCCTGAAACTCCTGTCCTGAAACTCATGCCCTGAAACTCATGCCCTGAATCTCATGCCCTGAAACTCAAGCCCTTATTCTCCTGCCCTGAAACCCATGCCCTGAATCTCATGCCCTGAAACTTCTGCCCTGAAACTCATGCACTGAATCTCATGCGCTAAATCTCATGACCTTAAACTCAAGCCGTGAATCTCCTGCCCTGAAACTGATGCCCTGAATCTCATACACTGACACTCATGCCCTGAACCTCATGCCCTGAAACTCAAGACCTGAATCTCATGCACTGAAACTCATGCCCTGAATCTCATGCCTTGAAACTCCTGTCCTGAATCTCACGCCCTGAAACTCATGCCCTGAATCTCATGCCCTGAAACACCTGCACTGAAACTCATGCCATGAATCTCATATCCTGAAACTCACGCCCTGAATCACATGCCCTGAAAATCCTTCACTGAAACTCATGCCCTGAAACTCATGCCTTGAATGTCATGCCCTGAAACTTCTGCCCTGAAACTCATGCACTGAATCTCATGCGCTAAATCTCATGACCTTAAACTCAAGCCGTGAATCTCCTGCCTTGAAACTCATGCCCTGAATCTCATGCCTTGAAACTCCTGTCCTGAATCTCATGCCCTGAAACTCATGCCCTGAATCCCATGCCCTGAAACTCAAGCACTGATTCTCCTGCCCTGAACCTCATGCCCTGAATCTCATGCCTTGAAACTCCTGCCCTCAAACTCATGCACTGAAACTCATGCACTGAAACTCACGCCCTGAATTACATGCCCTGAAACTCCTGTCCTGAAACTCATGCCCTGAATCTCATGCCCTGAAACTCAAGCCCTTATTCTCCTGCCCTGAAACCCATGCCCGGAATGTCATGCCGTGAATCTCCTGCCCTGAATCTCATGCCCTGAATGTCATGCCGTGAAATTCCTGCCCTGAAACTCATGCACTGAATCTCATGCGCTAAATCTCATGACCTTAAACTCAAGCCGTGAATCTCCTGCCCTGAAACTCATGCCCTGAATGTCATGCCGTGAAATTCCTGCCCTGAAACTCATGCTCTGAATCTCATGCCCTGAAACTCTTGCACTGAATGTCATGCCGTGAAATTCCTGCCCTGAAACTCATGCCCTGAATCTCATGCCCTGAAACTCTTGCACTGAAACACCTACCCTAAAACTCATGCCCTGAATCTCATGCACTGAAACTCATGCCCTAAATCTCATACCCTGAAACTCCTGCCCTGAAACTCATGCACCGAAACTCATACCCTGAATCACATGCCCTAAAACTCCTGCCCTGAATCATCTGCCCAGAAACTCATTATCTGAATCACATGCCCTGAAATTCCTGCCCTGAATCTCATGCCCTGAAACTCATGCCCTGAATCTCATGCCTTGAAACTCCTGCCCTCAAACTCATGCACTGAAACTCATGCACTGAATCTCATGCCCTGAATCTCATACCTTGAAATTCCTGCCCTCAAACTCATGCACTGAAACTCATGCACTGAAACTCATGCCCTGAATCTCATGCCTTGAAACTCCTGTCCTGAATCTCATGCCCTGAAGCTCATGCCCTGAATCTCATGCCCTGAAACTCCTGCACTGAAACGCATGCCATGAATCTCATATCCTGAAACTCCTGCCCTCAAACTCATGCACTGAAACTCATGCACTGAATCTCATGCCCTGAATCTCATACCTTGAAATTCCTGCCCTCAAACTCATGCCCTGAATAACATGCCCTGAAACTCAAGCCCTTATTCTCCTGCACTGAAACCCATGCCCTGAATCTCATGCCCTGAAACTTCTGCCCTGAAACTCATGCACTGAATCTCATGCGCTATATCACATGACCTTAAACTCATGCCGTGAATCTCCTGCCCTGAAACTCATGCCCTGAATGTCATGCCCTGAAATTCCTGCCCTGAAACTCATGCCCTGAATCTCATGCCCTGAAACTTCTGCCCTGAAACTCATGCACTCAATCTCATGCGCTAAATCTCATGACCTTAAACTTCAAGCCGTGAATCTCCTGCCCTGAAACTCATGCCCTGAATCTCATGCACTGAAACTACTGCACTCAAACTCATGTCCTGAACATCAAGCCCTGAAACTGCTGCGCTGAATATCATGCCATGAATCTCATATCCTGAAACTCATGCCCTGAATTACATGCCCTGAAAATCCATCAATGAAACTCATGCCCTGAAACTCATGCCCTGAATCTCATGCCCTGAAACTTCTGCCCTGAAACTCATGCACTGAATCTCATGCGCTAAATCTCATGACCTTAAACTTCAAGCCGTGAATCTCCTGCCCTGAAACTCATGCCCTGAATCTCATGCACTGAAACTACTGCACTCAAACTCATGTCCTGAACATCAAGCCCTGAAACTGCTGCGCTGAATATCATGCCATGAATCTCATATCCTGAAACTCATGCCCTGAATTACATGCCCTGAAAATCCATCAATGAAACTCATGCCCTGAAACTCATGCCCTGAATCTCATGCCCTGAAACTTCTGCCCTGAAACTCATGAACTGAATCTCATGCGCTAAATCTCATGACCTTAAACTCAAGCCGTGAATGTCCTGCCCTGAAACTCATGCCCTGAATGTCATGCCCTGAAATTCCTGCCCTGAAACTCATGCCCTGAAACTCTTGCACTGAAACACCTACCCTAAAACTCATGCCCTGAATCTCATGCACTGAAACTCATGCCCTAAATCTCATACCCTGAAACACTTGCCCTGAAACTCATGCACCGAAACTCATACCCTGAATCACATGCCCTAAAATTCCTGCCCTGAATCATCTGCCCAGAAACTCATTGTCTGAATCACATGCCCTGAAATTCCTGCCCTGAATCTCATGCCCTGAAACTCATGCCCTGAATCTCATGCCTTGAAACTCCTGCCCTCAAACTCATGCACTGAAACTCATGCACTGAAACTCATGCCCTGAATCTCATGCCTTGAAACTCCTGTCCTGAATCTCATGCCCTGAAACTCATGCCCTGAATCTCATGCCCTGAAACTCCTGCACTGAAACTCATGCCATGAATCTCATATCCTGAAACTTCTGCCCTGAAACTCATGCACTGAATCTCATATCCTGAATTTTACGCCCTGAATTACATGCCTTGAAACTCCTGCCCTGAAACTCATGCCCTGAATCTCATGCCCTGAAACTCAAGCCCTTATTCTCCTGCACTGAAACCCATGCCCTGAATCTCATGCCCTGAAACTTCTGCCCTGAAACTCTGCACTGAATCTCATGCGCTAAATCTCATGACCTTAAACTTAAGCCGTGAATCTCCTGCCCTGAAACTCATGCCCTGAATGTTATGCCCTGAAATTCCTGCCCTGTAACTCATGCACTGAAACTCATGCCCTAAACCTAATACCCTGAAACTCCTGCCCTGAAACTCATGCACTGAAACTCATACCCTGAATCACATGCCCTAAAACTCCTGCCCTGAATCATCTGCCCAGAAACTCATTATCTGAATCACATGCCCTGAAATTCCTGCCCTGAATCTCATGCCCTGAAACTCATGCCCTGAATCTCATGCCTTGAAACTCCTGCCCTCAAAGTCATGCACTGAAACTCATGCCCTGAATCTCATGCCTTGAAAATCCTGTCCTGAATCTCATGCCCTGAAACTCATGCCCTGAATCTCATGCCCTGAAACTCCTGCACTGAAACTCATGCCATGAATCTCATATACTGAAACTCACGCCCTGAATTACATGCCCTGAAACTCCTGCCTTGAAACTCATGCCCTGAAACGGATGCCCTGAATCTCATGCCCTGAAACTTCTGCCTTGAAACTCATGCCCTGAATCTCATGCACTGAAACTACTGCACTGAAACTCATGTCCTGAACATCATGCCCTGAAACTGCTGCCCTGAATATCATGCCATGAATCTCATATCCTGAAACTCATGCCCTGAATGCAATGCCTTGAAACTCCTGTCCTGAATCTCATGCCCTGAAACTCATGCCCTGAATCCCATGCCCTGAAACTCAAGCCCTGATTCTCCTGCCCTGAAACTCATGCCCTGAATCTCATGCCTTGAAACTACTGCCCTCAAACTCATGCACTGAAACTCATGCACTGAAACTCACGCCCTGATTTACATGCCCTGAAACTCCTGTCCTGAAACTCATGCCCTGAAACTCATGCCCTGAAACTTCTGCCCTGAAACTCATGCACTGAATCTCATGCGCTAAATCTCATGACCTTAAACTCAAGCCGTGAATCTCCTGCCCTGAAACTCATGCCCTGAATGTCATGCCCTGAAATTCCTGCCCTGAAACTCATGCCCTGAATTTCATGCCCTGAAACTCTTGCACTGAAACACCTACCTTAAAACTCATGCCCTGAAACTCATGCACTGAAACTCATTCCCTAAATCTCATACCCTGAAACTCCTGCCCTGAAACTCATGCCCTGAATCACATGCCCTAAAACTCCTGCCCTGAATCATCTGCCCAGAAACTCATTATCTGAATCACATGCCCTGAAATTCCTGCCCTAAATGTCATGCCTTGATACTCCTGCCCACAAACTTATGCACTGAAACTCATGCACTGAAACTCATGCCCTGAATCTCATGCCTTGAAACTCCTGTCCTGAATCTCATGCCCTGAAACTCATGCCCTGAATGTCATGCCCTGAAATTCCTGCCCTGTAACTCATGCACTGAAATTCATGCCATAAATCTAATACCCTGAAACTCCTGCCCTGAAACTCATGCACTGAAACTCATACCCTGAATCACATGCCCTAAAACTCCTGCCCTAAATCATCTGCCCAGAAACTCATTATCTGAATCACATGCCCTGAAATTCCTGCCCTGAATCTCATGCCCTGAATCTCATGCCTTGAAACTCCTGCCCTCAAAGTCATGCACTGAAACTCATGCCCTGAATCTCATGCCTTGAAAATCCTGTCCTGAATCTCATGCCCTGAAACTCATGTCCTGAATCTCATGCCCTGAAACTCCTGCACTGAAACTCATGCCATGAATCTCATATCCTGAAACTCACGCCCTGAATTACATGCCCTGAAACTCCTGCCCTGAAACTCATGCCCTGAAACGGATGCCCTGAATCTCATGCCCTGAAACTTCTGCCTTGAAACTCATGCCCTGAATCTCATGCACTGAAACTACTGCACTGAAACTCATGTCCTGAACATCATGCCCTGAAACTGCTGCCCTGAATATCATGCCATGAATCTCATATCCTGAAACTCATGCCCTGAATGCAATGCCTTGAAACTCCTGTCCTGAATCTCATGCCCTGAAACTCATGCCCTGAATCCCATGCCCTGAAACTCAAGCCCTGATTCTCCTGCCCTGAAACTCATGCCCTGAATCTCATGCCTTGAAACTCCTGCCCTCAAACTCATGCCCTGAAACTCATGCCCTGAAACTCATGTTCGGAATCTCATGCCCTGAAACTCAAGCCCTTATTCTCCTGCCCTGAAACCCATGCCCTGAATCTCATGCCCTGAAACTTCTGCCCTGAAACTCATGCACTGAATCTCATGCGCTAAATCTCATGACCTTAAACTCAAGCCGTGAATCTCCTGCCCTGAAACTGATGCCCTGAATCTCATACACTGACACTCATGCCCTGAACCTCATGCCCTGAAACTCAAGCCCTGAATCTCATGCACTGAAACTCATTCCCTAAATCTCATACCCTGAAACTCCTGCCCTGAAATTCATGCACTGAAACTCATGCCCTGAATCACATGCCCTAAAACTCTTCCCTGAATCAACTGCCCAGAAACTCATTATCTGAATCACATGCCCTGAAATTCCTGCCCTGAATCTCATATCCTGAAACTCACGCCCTGAATTACATGGCCTGAAACTCATGCCCTGAAACTCAAGCCCTGATTCTCCTGCCCTGAAACTCATGCCCTGAATCTCATGCCTTGAAACTCCTGCCCTCAAACTCATGCACTGAAACTCATGCACTGAAACTCACGCCCTGATTTACATGCCCTGAAACTCCTGTCCTGAAACTCATGCCCTGAAACTCATGCCCTGAAACTTCTGCCCTGAAACTCATGCACTGAATCTCATGCGCTAAATCTCATGACCTTAAACTCAAGCCGTGAATCTCCTGCCCTGAAACTCATGCCCTGAATGTCATGCCCTGAAATTCCTGCCCTGAAACTCATGCCCTGAATTTCATGCCCTGAAACTCTTGCACTGAAACACCTACCTTAAAACTCATGCCCTGAAACTCATGCACTGAAACTCATTCCCTAAATCTCATACCCTGAAACTCCTGCCCTGAAACTCATGCCCTGAATCACATGCCCTAAAACTCCTGCCCTGAATCATCTGCCCAGAAACTCATTATCTGAATCACATGCCCTGAAATTCCTGCCCTAAATGTCATGCCTTGATACTCCTGCCCACAAACTTATGCACTGAAACTCATGCACTGAAACTCATGCCCTGAATCTCATGCCTTGAAACTCCTGTCCTGAATCTCATGCCCTGAAACTCATGCCCTGAATGTCATGCCCTGAAATTCCTGCCCTGTAACTCATGCACTGAAATTCATGCCATAAATCTAATACCCTGAAACTCCTGCCCTGAAACTCATGCACTGAAACTCATACCCTGAATCACATGCCCTAAAACTCCTGCCCTAAATCATCTGCCCAGAAACTCATTATCTGAATCACATGCCCTGAAATTCCTGCCCTGAATCTCATGCCCTGAATCTCATGCCTTGAAACTCCTGCCCTCAAAGTCATGCACTGAAACTCATGCCCTGAATCTCATGCCTTGAAAATCCTGTCCTGAATCTCATGCCCTGAAACTCATGTCCTGAATCTCATGCCCTGAAACTCCTGCACTGAAACTCATGCCATGAATCTCATATCCTGAAACTCACGCCCTGAATTACATGCCCTGAAACTCCTGCCCTGAAACTCATGCCCTGAAACGGATGCCCTGAATCTCATGCCCTGAAACTTCTGCCTTGAAACTCATGCCCTGAATCTCATGCACTGAAACTACTGCACTGAAACTCATGTCCTGAACATCATGCCCTGAAACTGCTGCCCTGAATATCATGCCATGAATCTCATATCCTGAAACTCATGCCCTGAATGCAATGCCTTGAAACTCCTGTCCTGAATCTCATGCCCTGAAACTCATGCCCTGAATCCCATGCCCTGAAACTCAAGCCCTGATTCTCCTGCCCTGAAACTCATGCCCTGAATCTCATGCCTTGAAACTCCTGCCCTCAAACTCATGCCCTGAAACTCATGCCCTGAAACTCATGTTCTGAATCTCATGCCCTGAAACTCAAGCCCTTATTCTCCTGCCCTGAAACCCATGCCCTGAATCTCATGCCCTGAAACTTCTGCCCTGAAACTCATGCACTGAATCTCATGCGCTAAATCTCATGACCTTAAACTCAAGCCGTGAATCTCCTGCCCTGAAACTGATGCCCTGAATCTCATACACTGACACTCATGCCCTGAACCTCATGCCCTGAAACTCAAGCCCTGAATCTCATGCACTGAAACTCATTCCCTAAATCTCATACCCTGAAACTCCTGCCCTGAAATTCATGCACTGAAACTCATGCCCTGAATCACATGCCCTAAAACTCTTCCCTGAATCAACTGCCCAGAAACTCATTATCTGAATCACATGCCCTGAAATTCCTGCCCTGAATCTCATATCCTGAAACTCACGCCCTGAATTACATGGCCTGAAACTCATGCCCTGAAACTCAAGCCCTGATTCTCCTGCCCTGAAACTCATGCCCTGAATCTCATGCCTTGAAACTCCTGCCCTCAAACTCATGCACTGAAACTCATGCACTGAAACTCACGCCCTGAATTACTTGCCCTGAAACTCCTGTCCTGAAACTCATGCCCTGAAACTCATGCCCTGAATCTCATGCCCTGAAACTCAAGCCCTTATTCTCCTGCCCTGAAACCCATGCCCTGAATCTCATGCCCTGAAACTTCTGCCCTGAAACTCATGCACTGAATCTCATGCGCTAAATCTCATGACCTTAAACTCAAGCCGTGAATCTCCTGCCCTGAAACTGATGCCCTGAATCTCATACACTGACACTCATGCCCTGAACCTCATGCCCTGAAACTCAAGACCTGAATCTCATGCACTGAAACTCATGCCCTGAATCTCATGCCTTGAAACTCCTGTCCTGAATCTCACGCCCTGAAACTCATGCCCTGAATCTCATGCCCTGAAACACCTGCACTGAAACTCATGCCATGAATCTCATATCCTGAAACTCACGCCCTGAATCACATGCCCTGAAAATCCTTCACTGAAACTCATGCCCTGAAACTCATGCCTTGAATGTCATGCCCTGAAACTTCTGCCCTGAAACTCATGCACTGAATCTCATGCGCTAAATCTCATGACCTTAAACTCAAGCCGTGAATCTCCTGCCTTGAAACTCATGCCCTGAATCTCATGCCTTGAAACTCCTGTCCTGAATCTCATGCCCTGAAACTCATGCCCTGAATCCCATGCCCTGAAACTCAAGCACTGATTCTCCTGCCCTGAACCTCATGCCCTGAATCTCATGCCTTGAAACTCCTGCCCTCAAACTCATGCACTGAAACTCATGCACTGAAACTCACGCCCTGAATTACATGCCCTGAAACTCCTGTCCTGAAACTCATGCCCTGAATGTCATGCCCTGAAATTCCTGCCCTGAAACTCATGCCCTGAATCTCATGCCCTGAAACTTCTGCCCTGAAACTCATGCACTCAATCTCATGCGCTAAATCTCATGACCTTAAACTTCAAGCCGTGAATCTCCTGCCCTGAAACTCATGCCCTGAATCTCATGCACTGAAACTACTGCACTCAAACTCATGTCCTGAACATCAAGCCCTGAAACTGCTGCGCTGAATATCATGCCATGAATCTCATATCCTGAAACTCATGCCCTGAATTACATGCCCTGAAAATCCATCAATGAAACTCATGCCCTGAAACTCATGCCCTGAATCTCATGCCCTGAAACTTCTGCCCTGAAACTCATGCACTGAATCTCATGCGCTAAATCTCATGACCTTAAACTTCAAGCCGTGAATCTCCTGCCCTGAAACTCATGCCCTGAATCTCATGCACTGAAACTACTGCACTCAAACTCATGTCCTGAACATCAAGCCCTGAAACTGCTGCGCTGAATATCATGCCATGAATCTCATATCCTGAAACTCATGCCCTGAATTACATGCCCTGAAAATCCATCAATGAAACTCATGCCCTGAAACTCATGCCCTGAATCTCATGCCCTGAAACTCAAGCCCTGAATCTCATGCACTGAAACTCATTCCCTAAATCTCATACCCTGAAACTCCTGCCCTGAAATTCATGCACTGAAACTCATGCCCTGAATCACATGCCCTAAAACTCTTCCCTGAATCAACTGCCCAGAAACTCATTATCTGAATCACATGCCCTGAAATTCCTGCCCTGAATCTCATATCCTGAAACTCACGCCCTGAATTACATGGCCTGAAACTCATGCCCTGAAACTCAAGCCCTGATTCTCCTGCCCTGAAACTCATGCCCTGAATCTCATGCCTTGAAACTCCTGCCCTCAAACTCATGCACTGAAACTCATGCACTGAAACTCACGCCCTGAATTACTTGCCCTGAAACTCCTGTCCTGAAACTCATGCCCTGAAACTCATGCCCTGAATCTCATGCCCTGAAACTCAAGCCCTTATTCTCCTGCCCTGAAACCCATGCCCTGAATCTCATGCCCTGAAACTTCTGCCCTGAAACTCATGCACTGAATCTCATGCGCTAAATCTCATGACCTTAAACTCAAGCCGTGAATCTCCTGCCCTGAAACTGATGCCCTGAATCTCATACACTGACACTCATGCCCTGAACCTCATGCCCTGAAACTCAAGACCTGAATCTCATGCACTGAAACTCATGCCCTGAATCTCATGCCTTGAAACTCCTGTCCTGAATCTCACGCCCTGAAACTCATGCCCTGAATCTCATGCCCTGAAACACCTGCACTGAAACTCATGCCATGAATCTCATATCCTGAAACTCACGCCCTGAATCACATGCCCTGAAAATCCTTCACTGAAACTCATGCCCTGAAACTCATGCCTTGAATGTCATGCCCTGAAACTTCTGCCCTGAAACTCATGCACTGAATCTCATGCGCTAAATCTCATGACCTTAAACTCAAGCCGTGAATCTCCTGCCTTGAAACTCATGCCCTGAATCTCATGCCTTGAAACTCCTGTCCTGAATCTCATGCCCTGAAACTCATGCCCTGAATCCCATGCCCTGAAACTCAAGCACTGATTCTCCTGCCCTGAACCTCATGCCCTGAATCTCATGCCTTGAAACTCCTGCCCTCAAACTCATGCACTGAAACTCATGCACTGAAACTCACGCCCTGAATTACATGCCCTGAAACTCCTGTCCTGAAACTCATGCCCTGAATGTCATGCCCTGAAATTCCTGCCCTGAAACTCATGCCCTGAATCTCATGCCCTGAAACTTCTGCCCTGAAACTCATGCACTCAATCTCATGCGCTAAATCTCATGACCTTAAACTTCAAGCCGTGAATCTCCTGCCCTGAAACTCATGCCCTGAATCTCATGCACTGAAACTACTGCACTCAAACTCATGTCCTGAACATCAAGCCCTGAAACTGCTGCGCTGAATATCATGCCATGAATCTCATATCCTGAAACTCATGCCCTGAATTACATGCCCTGAAAATCCATCAATGAAACTCATGCCCTGAAACTCATGCCCTGAATCTCATGCCCTGAAACTTCTGCCCTGAAACTCATGCACTGAATCTCATGCGCTAAATCTCATGACCTTAAACTTCAAGCCGTGAATCTCCTGCCCTGAAACTCATGCCCTGAATCTCATGCACTGAAACTACTGCACTCAAACTCATGTCCTGAACATCAAGCCCTGAAACTGCTGCGCTGAATATCATGCCATGAATCTCATATCCTGAAACTCATGCCCTGAATTACATGCCCTGAAAATCCATCAATGAAACTCATGCCCTGAAACTCATGCCCTGAATCTCATGCCCTGAAACTTCTGCCCTGAAACTCATGAACTGAATCTCATGCGCTAAATCTCATGACCTTAAACTCAAGCCGTGAATGTCCTGCCCTGAAACTCATGCCCTGAATGTCATGCCCTGAAATTCCTGCCCTGAAACTCATGCCCTGAAACTCTTGCACTGAAACACCTACCCTAAAACTCATGCCCTGAATCTCATGCACTGAAACTCATGCCCTAAATCTCATACCCTGAAACTCTTGCCCTGAAACTCATGCACCGAAACTCATACCCTGAATCACATGCCCTAAAATTCCTGCCCTGAATCATCTGCCCAGAAACTCATTGTCTGAATCACATGCCCTGAAATTCCTGCCCTGAATCTCATGCCCTGAAACTCATGCCCTGAATCTCATGCCTTGAAACTCCTGCCCTCAAACTCATGCACTGAAACTCATGCACTGAAACTCATGCCCTGAATCTCATGCCTTGAAACTCCTGTCCTGAATCTCATGCCCTGAAACTCATGCCCTGAATCTCATGCCCTGAAACTCCTGCACTGAAACTCATGCCATGAATCTCATATCCTGAAACTTCTGCCCTGAAACTCATGCACTGAATCTCGTATCCTGAATTTTACGCCCTGAATTACATGCCTTGAAACTCCTGCCCTGAAACTCATGCCCTGAATCTCATGCCCTGAAACTCAAGCCCTTATTCTCCTGCACTGAAACCCATGCCCTGAATCTCATGCCCTGAAACTTCTGCCCTGAAACTCTGCACTGAATCTCATGCGCTAAATCTCATGACCTTAAACTTAAGCCGTGAATCTCCTGCCCTGAAACTCATGCCCTGAATGTTATGCCCTGAAATTCCTGCCCTGTAACTCATGCACTGAAACTCATGCCCTAAACCTAATACCCTGAAACTCCTGCCCTGAAACTCATGCACTGAAACTCATACCCTGAATCACATGCCCTAAAACTCCTGCCCTGAATCATCTGCCCAGAAACTCATTATCTGAATCACATGCCCTGAAATTCCTGCCCTGAATCTCATGCCCTGAAACTCATGCCCTGAATCTCATGCCTTGAAACTCCTGCCCTCAAAGTCATGCACTGAAACTCATGCCCTGAATCTCATGCCTTGAAAATCCTGTCCTGAATCTCATGCCCTGAAACTCATGCCCTGAATCTCATGCCCTGAAACTCCTGCACTGAAACTCATGCCATGAATCTCATATACTGAAACTCACGCCCTGAATTACATGCCCTGAAACTCCTGCCTTGAAACTCATGCCCTGAAACGGATGCCCTGAATCTCATGCCCTGAAACTTCTGCCTTGAAACTCATGCCCTGAATCTCATGCACTGAAACTACTGCACTGAAACTCATGTCCTGAACATCATGCCCTGAAACTGCTGCCCTGAATATCATGCCATGAATCTCATATCCTGAAACTCATGCCCTGAATGCAATGCCTTGAAACTCCTGTCCTGAATCTCATGCCCTGAAACTCATGCCCTGAATCCCATGCCCTGAAACTCAAGCCCTGATTCTCCTGCCCTGAAACTCATGCCCTGAATCTCATGCCTTGAAACTACTGCCCTCAAACTCATGCACTGAAACTCATGCACTGAAACTCACGCCCTGATTTACATGCCCTGAAACTCCTGTCCTGAAACTCATGCCCTGAAACTCATGCCCTGAAACTTCTGCCCTGAAACTCATGCACTGAATCTCATGCGCTAAATCTCATGACCTTAAACTCAAGCCGTGAATCTCCTGCCCTGAAACTCATGCCCTGAATGTCATGCCCTGAAATTCCTGCCCTGAAACTCATGCCCTGAATTTCATGCCCTGAAACTCTTGCACTGAAACACCTACCTTAAAACTCATGCCCTGAAACTCATGCACTGAAACTCATTCCCTAAATCTCATACCCTGAAACTCCTGCCCTGAAACTCATGCCCTGAATCACATGCCCTAAAACTCCTGCCCTGAATCATCTGCCCAGAAACTCATTATCTGAATCACATGCCCTGAAATTCCTGCCCTAAATGTCATGCCTTGATACTCCTGCCCACAAACTTATGCACTGAAACTCATGCACTGAAACTCATGCCCTGAATCTCATGCCTTGAAACTCCTGTCCTGAATCTCATGCCCTGAAACTCATGCCCTGAATGTCATGCCCTGAAATTCCTGCCCTGTAACTCATGCACTGAAATTCATGCCATAAATCTAATACCCTGAAACTCCTGCCCTGAAACTCATGCACTGAAACTCATACCCTGAATCACATGCCCTAAAACTCCTGCCCTAAATCATCTGCCCAGAAACTCATTATCTGAATCACATGCCCTGAAATTCCTGCCCTGAATCTCATGCCCTGAATCTCATGCCTTGAAACTCCTGCCCTCAAAGTCATGCACTGAAACTCATGCCCTGAATCTCATGCCTTGAAAATCCTGTCCTGAATCTCATGCCCTGAAACTCATGTCCTGAATCTCATGCCCTGAAACTCCTGCACTGAAACTCATGCCATGAATCTCATATCCTGAAACTCACGCCCTGAATTACATGCCCTGAAACTCCTGCCCTGAAACTCATGCCCTGAAACGGATGCCCTGAATCTCATGCCCTGAAACTTCTGCCTTGAAACTCATGCCCTGAATCTCATGCACTGAAACTACTGCACTGAAACTCATGTCCTGAACATCATGCCCTGAAACTGCTGCCCTGAATATCATGCCATGAATCTCATATCCTGAAACTCATGCCCTGAATGCAATGCCTTGAAACTCCTGTCCTGAATCTCATGCCCTGAAACTCATGCCCTGAATCCCATGCCCTGAAACTCAAGCCCTGATTCTCCTGCCCTGAAACTCATGCCCTGAATCTCATGCCTTGAAACTCCTGCCCTCAAACTCATGCCCTGAAACTCATGCCCTGAAACTCATGTTCTGAATCTCATGCCCTGAAACTCAAGCCCTTATTCTCCTGCCCTGAAACCCATGCCCTGAATCTCATGCCCTGAAACTTCTGCCCTGAAACTCATGCACTGAATCTCATGCGCTAAATCTCATGACCTTAAACTCAAGCCGTGAATCTCCTGCCCTGAAACTGATGCCCTGAATCTCATACACTGACACTCATGCCCTGAACCTCATGCCCTGAAACTCAAGCCCTGAATCTCATGCACTGAAACTCATTCCCTAAATCTCATACCCTGAAACTCCTGCCCTGAAATTCATGCACTGAAACTCATGCCCTGAATCACATGCCCTAAAACTCTTCCCTGAATCAACTGCCCAGAAACTCATTATCTGAATCACATGCCCTGAAATTCCTGCCCTGAATCTCATATCCTGAAACTCACGCCCTGAATTACATGGCCTGAAACTCATGCCCTGAAACTCAAGCCCTGATTCTCCTGCCCTGAAACTCATGCCCTGAATCTCATGCCTTGAAACTCCTGCCCTCAAACTCATGCACTGAAACTCATGCACTGAAACTCACGCCCTGAATTACTTGCCCTGAAACTCCTGTCCTGAAACTCATGCCCTGAAACCCATGCCCTGAATCTCATGCCCTGAAACTTCTGCCCTGAAACTCATGCACTGAATCTCATGCGCTAAATCTCATGACCTTAAACTCAAGCCGTGAATCTCCTGCCCTGAAACTGATGCCCTGAATCTCATACACTGACACTCATGCCCTGAACCTCATGCCCTGAAACTCAAGACCTGAATCTCATGCACTGAAACTCATGCCCTGAATCTCATGCCTTGAAACTCCTGTCCTGAATCTCACGCCCTGAAACTCATGCCCTGAATCTCATGCCCTGAAACACCTGCACTGAAACTCATGCCATGAATCTCATATCCTGAAACTCACGCCCTGAATCACATGCCCTGAAAATCCTTCACTGAAACTCATGCCCTGAAACTCATGCCTTGAATGTCATGCCCTGAAACTTCTGCCCTGAAACTCATGCACTGAATCTCATGCGCTAAATCTCATGACCTTAAACTCAAGCCGTGAATCTCCTGCCTTGAAACTCATGCCCTGAATCTCATGCCTTGAAACTCCTGTCCTGAATCTCATGCCCTGAAACTCATGCCCTGAATCCCATGCCCTGAAACTCAAGCACTGATTCTCCTGCCCTGAACCTCATGCCCTGAATCTCATGCCTTGAAACTCCTGCCCTCAAACTCATGCACTGAAACTCATGCACTGAAACTCACGCCCTGAATTACATGCCCTGAAACTCCTGTCCTGAAACTCATGCCCTGAATCTCATGCCCTGAAACTCAAGCCCTTATTCTCCTGCCCTGAAACCCATGCCCGGAATGTCATGCCGTGAATCTCCTGCCCTGAATCTCATGCCCTGAATGTCATGCCGTGAAATTCCTGCCCTGAAACTCATGCACTGAATCTCATGCGCTAAATCTCATGACCTTAAACTCAAGCCGTGAATCTCCTGCCCTGAAACTCATGCCCTGAATGTCATGCCGTGAAATTCCTGCCCTGAAACTCATGCTCTGAATCTCATGCCCTGAAACTCTTGCACTGAATGTCATGCCGTGAAATTCCTGCCCTGAAACTCATGCCCTGAATCTCATGCCCTGAAACTCTTGCACTGAAACACCTACCCTAAAACTCATGCCCTGAATCTCATGCACTGAAACTCATGCCCTAAATCTCATACCCTGAAACTCCTGCCCTGAAACTCATGCACCGAAACTCATACCCTGACTCACATGCCCTAAAACTCCTGCCCTGAATCATCTGCCCAGAAACTCATTATCTGAATCACATGCCCTGAAATTCCTGCCCTGAATCTCATGCCCTGAAACTCATGCCCTGAATCTCATGCCTTGAAACTCCTGCCCTCAAACTCATGCACTGAAACTCATGCACTGAATCTCATGCCCTGAATCTCATACCTTGAAATTCCTGCCCTCAAACTCATGCACTGAAACTCATGCACTGAAACTCATGCCCTGAATCTCATGCCTTGAAACTCCTGTCCTGAATCTCATGCCCTGAAACTCATGCCCTGAATCTCATGCCCTGAAACTCCTGCACTGAAACGCATGCCATGAATCTCATATCCTGAAACTTCTGCCCTGAAACTCATGCACTGAATCTCATATCCTGAATCTCACGCCCTGAATTACATGCCTTGAAACTCCTGCCCTGAAACTCATGCCCTGAATAACATGCCCTGAAACTCAAGCCCTTATTCTCCTGCGCTGAAACCCATGCCCTGAATCTCATGCCCTGAAACTTCTGCCCTGAAACTCATGCACTGAATCTCATGCGCTATATTACATGACCTTAAACTCATGCCGTGAATCTCCTGCCCTGAAACTCATGCCCTGAATGTCATGCCCTGAAATTCCTGCCCTGAAACTCATGCCCTGAATCTCATGCCCTGAATCTCTTGCACTGAAACACCTACCCTGAAACTCATGCCCTGAATCTCATGCCTTGAAACTCCTGCCCTCAAACTCATGCACTGAACATCAAGCCCTGAAACTGCTGCGCTGAATATCATGCCATGAATCTCATATCCTGAAACTCATGCCCTGAATTACATGCCCTGAAACTCCTACCCTGAAACTCATGCCCTGAAACTCATGCCCTGAATCTCATGCCCTGAAACTTCTGCCCTGAAACTCATGCACTCAATCTCATGCGCTAAATCTCATGACCTTAAACTTCAAGCCGTGAATCTCCTGCCCTGAAACTCATGCCCTGAATCTCATGCACTGAAACTACTGCACTCAAACTCATGTCCTGAACATCAAGCCCTGAAACTGCTGCGCTGAATATCATGCCATGAATCTCATATCCTGAAACTCATGCCCTGAATTACATGCCCTGAAAATCCATCAATGAAACTCATGCCCTGAAACTCATGCCCTGAATCTCATGCCCTGAAACTTCTGCCCTGAAACTCATGCACTGAATCTCATGCGCTAAATCTCATGACCTTAAACTTCAAGCCGTGAATCTCCTGCCCTGAAACTCATGCCCTGAATCTCATGCACTGAAACTACTGCACTCAAACTCATGTCCTGAACATCAAGCCCTGAAACTGCTGCGCTGAATATCATGCCATGAATCTCATATCCTGAAACTCATGCCCTGAATTACATGCCCTGAAAATCCATCAATGAAACTCATGCCCTGAAACTCATGCCCTGAATCTCATGCCCTGAAACTTCTGCCCTGAAACTCATGAACTGAATCTCATGCGCTAAATCTCATGACCTTAAACTCAAGCCGTGAATGTCCTGCCCTGAAACTCATGCCCTGAATGTCATGCCCTGAAATTCCTGCCCTGAAACTCATGCCCTGAAACTCTTGCACTGAAACACCTACCCTAAAACTCATGCCCTGAATCTCATGCACTGAAACTCATGCCCTAAATCTCATACCCTGAAACTCTTGCCCTGAAACTCATGCACCGAAACTCATACCCTGAATCACATGCCCTAAAATTCCTGCCCTGAATCATCTGCCCAGAAACTCATTGTCTGAATCACATGCCCTGAAATTCCTGCCCTGAATCTCATGCCCTGAAACTCATGCCCTGAATCTCATGCCTTGAAACTCCTGTCCTCCAACTCATGCACTGAAAATCATGCACTGAAACTCATGCCCTGAATCTCATGCCTTGAAACTCCTGCCCTCAAACTCATGCACTGAAACTCATGCACTGAAACTCATGCCCTGAATCTCATGCCTTGAAACTCCTGTCCTGAATCTCATGCCCTGAAACTCATGCCCTGAATCTCATGCCCTGAAACTCCTGCCCTGAAACTCATGCCCTGAATCTCATGCCCTGAAACTCAAGCCCTTATTCTCCTGCACTGAAACCCATGCCCTGAATCTCATGCCCTGAAACTTCTGCCCTGAAACTCTGCACTGAATCTCATGCGCTAAATCTCATGACCTTAAACTTAAGCCGTGAATCTCCTGCCCTGAAACTCATGCCCTGAATGTTATGCCCTGAAATTCCTGCCCTGTAACTCATGCACTGAAACTCATGCCCTAAACCTAATACCCTGAAACTCCTGCCCTGAAACTCATGCACTGAAACTCATACCCTGAATCACATGCCCTAAAACTCCTGCCCTGAATCATCTGCCCAGAAACTCATTATCTGAATCACATGCCCTGAAATTCCTGCCCTGAATCTCATGCCCTGAAACTCATGCCCTGAATCTCATGCCTTGAAACTCCTGCCCTCAAAGTCATGCACTGAAACTCATGCCCTGAATCTCATGCCTTGAAAATCCTGTCCTGAATCTCATGCCCTGAAACTCATGCCCTGAATCTCATGCCCTGAAACTCCTGCACTGAAACTCATGCCATGAATCTCATATACTGAAACTCACGCCCTGAATTACATGCCCTGAAACTCCTGCCTTGAAACTCATGCCCTGAAACGGATGCCCTGAATCTCATGCCCTGAAACTTCTGCCTTGAAACTCATGCCCTGAATCTCATGCACTGAAACTACTGCACTGAAACTCATGTCCTGAACATCATGCCCTGAAACTGCTGCCCTGAATATCATGCCATGAATCTCATATCCTGAAACTCATGCCCTGAATGCAATGCCTTGAAACTCCTGTCCTGAATCTCATGCCCTGAAACTCATGCCCTGAATCCCATCCCCTGAAACTCAAACCCTGATTCTCCTGCCCTGAAACTCATGCCCTGAATCTCATGCCTTGAAACTACTGCCCTCAAACTCATGCACTGAAACTCATGCACTGAAACTCACGCCCTGATTTACATGCCCTGAAACTCCTGTCATGAAACTCATGCCCTGAAACTCCTGCCCTGAAACTTCTGCCCTGAAACTCATGCACTGAATCTCATGCGCTAAATCTCATGACCTTAAACTCAAGCCGTGAATCTCCTGCCCTGAAACTCATGCCCTGAATGTCATGCCCTGAAATTCCTGCCCTGAAACTCATGCCCTGAATTTCATGCCCTGAAACTCTTGCACTGAAACACCTACCTTAAAACTCATGCCCTGAAACTCATGCACTGAAACTCATTCCCTAAATCTCATACCCTGAAACTCCTGCCCTGAAACTCATGCCCTGAATCACATGCCCTAAAACTCCTGCCCTGAATCATCTGCCCAGAAACTCATTATCTGAATCACATGCCCTGAAATTCCTGCCCTGAATGTCATGCCTTGAAACTCCTGCCCACAAACTTATGTACTGAAACTCATGCACTGAAACTCATGCCCTGAATCTCATGCCTTGAAACTCCTGTCCTGAATCTCATGCCCTGAAACTCATGCCCTGAATGTCATGCCCTGAAATTCCTGCCCTGTAACTCATGCACTGAAATTCATGCCATAAATCTAATACCCTGAAACTCCTGCCCTGAAACTCATGCACTGAAACTCATACCCTGAATCACATGCCCTAAAACTCCTGCCCTAAATCATCTGCCCAGAAACTCATTATCTGAATCACATGCCCTGAAATTCCTGCCCTGAATCTCATGCCCTGAATCTCATGCCTTGAAACTCCTGCCCTCAAACTCATGCACTGAAACTCATGCCCTGAATCTCATGCCTTGAAACTCCTGTCCTGAATCTCATGCCCTGAAACTCATGCCCTGAATGTCATGCCCTGAAATTCCTGCCCTGTAACTCATGCACTGAAATTCATGCCATAAATCTAATACCCTGAAACTCCTGCCCTGAAACTCATGCACTGAAACTCATACCCTGAATCACATGCCCTAAAACTCCTGCCCTAAGTCATCTGCCCAGAAACTCATTATCTGAATCACATGCCCTGAAATTCCTGCCCTGAATCTCATGCCCTGAATCTCATGCCTTGAAACTCCTGCCCTCAAAGTCATGCACTGAAACTCATGCCCTGAATCTCATGCCTTGAAAATCCTGTCCTGAATCTCATGCCCTGAAACTCATGTCCTGAATCTCATGCCCTGAAACTCCTGCACTGAAACTCATGCCATGAATCTCATATCCTGAAACTCACGCCCTGAATTACATGCCCTGAAACTCCTGCCCTGAAACTCATGCCCTGAAACGGATGCCCTGAATCTCATGCCCTGAAACTTCTGCCCTGAAACTCATGCCCTGAATCTCATGCCCTGAAACTCAAGCCCTTATTCTCCTGCCCTGAAACCCATGCCTGAATCTCATGCCCTGAAACTTCTGCCCTGAAACTCATG
This sequence comes from Mobula birostris, assembly GCF_030028105.1. NCBI lineage: Eukaryota > Metazoa > Chordata > Chondrichthyes > Myliobatiformes > Myliobatidae > Mobula > Mobula birostris. The sequence goes on along the minus strand of NW_027275571.1, from coordinate 5,015 downwards.
CACTGAATCTCATGCGCTAAATCTCATGACCTTAAACTCAAGCCGTGAATCTCCTGCCCTGAAACTGATGCCCTGAATCTCATACACTGACACTCATGCCTGAACCTCATGCCCTGAAACTCAAGACCTGAATCTCATGCACTGAAACTCATGCCCTGAATCTCATGCCTTGAAACTCCTGTCCTGAATCTCACGCCCTGAAACTCATGCCTGAATCTCATGCCCTGAAACTCCTGCACTGAAACGCATGCCATGAATCTCATATCCTGAAACTTCTGCCCTGAAACTCATGCACTGAATCTCATATCCTGAATCTCACGCCTGAATTACATGCCTTGAAACTCCTGCCCTGAAACTCATGCCTGAATAACATGCCCTGAAACTCAAGCCCTTATTCTCCTGCGCTGAAACCCATGCCCTGAATCTCATGCCCTGAAACTTCTGCCCTGAAAATCATGCACTGAATCTCATGCGCTATATTACATGACCTTAAACTCATGCCGTGAATCTCCTGCCCTGAAACTCATGCCCTGAATGTCATGCCCTGAAATTCCTGCCCTGAAACTCATGCCCTGAATCTCATGCCCTGAATCTCTTGCACTGAAACACCTACCCTGAAACTCATGCCCTGAATCTCATGCCTTGAAACTCCTGCCCTCAAACTCATGCACTGAACATCAAGCCCTGAAACTGCTGCGCTGAATATCATGCCATGAATCTCATATCCTGAAACTCATGCCCTGAATTACATGCCCTGAAACTCCTACCCTGAAACTCATGCCCTGAAACTCATGCCCTGAATCTCATGCCCTGAAACTTCTGCCCTGAAACTCATGCACTCAATCTCATGCGCTAAATCTCATGACCTTAAACTTCAAGCCGTGAATCTCCTGCCCTGAAACTCATGCCCTGAATCTCATGCACTGAAACTACTGCACTCAAACTCATGTCCTGAACATCAAGCCCTGAAACTGCTGCGCTGAATATCATGCCATGAATCTCATATCCTGAAACTCATGCCCTGAATTACATGCCCTGAAAATCCATCAATGAAACTCATGCCCTGAAACTCATGCCCTGAATCTCATGCCCTGAAACTTCTGCCCTGAAACTCATGAACTGAATCTCATGCGCTAAATCTCATGACCTTAAACTCAAGCCGTGAATGTCCTGCCCTGAAACTCATGCCCTGAATGTCATGCCCTGAAATTCCTGCCCTGAAACTCATGCCCTGAAACTCTTGCACTGAAACACCTACCCTAAAACTCATGCCCTGAATCTCATGCACTGAAACTCATGCCCTAAATCTCATACCCTGAAACTCTTGCCCTGAAACTCATGCACCGAAACTCATACCCTGAATCACATGCCCTAAAATTCCTGCCCTGAATCATCTGCCCAGAAACTCATTGTCTGAATCACATGCCCTGAAATTCCTGCCCTGAATCTCATGCCCTGAAACTCATGCCCTGAATCTCATGCCTTGAAACTCCTGCCCTCCAACTCATGCACTGAAAATCATGCACTGAAACTCATGCCCTGAATCTCATGCCTTGAAACTCCTGCCCTCAAACTCATGCACTGAAACTCATGCACTGAAACTCATGCCCTGAATCTCATGCCTTGAAACTCCTGTCCTGAATCTCATGCCCTGAAACTCATGCCCTGAATCTCATGCCCTGAAACTCCTGCCCTGAAACTCATGCCCTGAATCTCATGCCCTGAAACTCAAGCCCTTATTCTCCTGCACTGAAACCCATGCCCTGAATCTCATGCCCTGAAACTTCTGCCCTGAAACTCTGCACTGAATCTCATGCGCTAAATCTCATGACCTTAAACTTAAGCCGTGAATCTCCTGCCCTGAAACTCATGCCCTGAATGTTATGCCCTGAAATTCCTGCCCTGTAACTCATGCACTGAAACTCATGCCCTAAACCTAATACCCTGAAACTCCTGCCCTGAAACTCATACCCTGAATCACATGCCCTAAAACTCCTGCCCTGAATCATCTGCCCAGAAACTCATTATCTGAATCACATGCCCTGAAATTCCTGCCCTGAATCTCATGCCCTGAAACTCATGCCCTGAATCTCATGCCTTGAAACTCCTGCCCTCAAAGTCATGCACTGAAACTCATGCCCTGAATCTCATGCCTTGAAAATCCTGTCCTGAATCTCATGCCCTGAAACTCATGCCCTGAATCTCATGCCCTGAAACTCCTGCACTGAAACTCATGCCATGAATCTCATATACTGAAACTCACGCCCTGAATTACATGCCCTGAAACTCCTGCCTTGAAACTCATGCCCTGAAACGGATGCCCTGAATCTCATGCCCTGAAACTTCTGCCTTGAAACTCATGCCCTGAATCTCATGCACTGAAACTACTGCACTGAAACTCATGTCCTGAACATCATGCCCTGAAACTGCTGCCCTGAATATCATGCCATGAATCTCATATCCTGAAACTCATGCCCTGAATGCAATGCCTTGAAACTCCTGTCCTGAATCTCATGCCCTGAAACTCATGCCCTGAATCCCATGCCCTGAAACTCAAGCCCTGATTCTCCTGCCCTGAAACTCATGCCCTGAATCTCATGCCTTGAAACTACTGCCCTCAAACTCATGCACTGAAACTCATGCACTGAAACTCACGCCCTGATTTACATGCCCTGAAACTCCTGTCCTGAAACTCATGCCCTGAAACTCCTGCCCTGAAACTTCTGCCCTGAAACTCATGCACTGAATCTCATGCGCTAAATCTCATGACCTTAAACTCAAGCCGTGAATCTCCTGCCCTGAAACTCATGCCCTGAATGTCATGCCCTGAAATTCCTGCCCTGAAACTCATGCCCTGAATTTCATGCCCTGAAACTCTTGCACTGAAACACCTACCTTAAAACTCATGCCCTGAAACTCATGCACTGAAACTCATTCCCTAAATCTCATACCCTGAAACTCCTGCCCTGAAACTCATGCCCTGAATCACATGCCCTAAAACTCCTGCCCTGAATCATCTGCCCAGAAACTCATTATCTGAATCACATGCCCTGAAATTCCTGCCCTGAATGTCATGCCTTGAAACTCCTGCCCACAAACTTATGTACTGAAACTCATGCACTGAAACTCATGCCCTGAATCTCATGCCTTGAAACTCCTGTCCTGAATCTCATGCCCTGAAACTCATGCCCTGAATGTCATGCCCTGAAATTCCTGCCCTGTAACTCATGCACTGAAATTCATGCCATAAATCTAATACCCTGAAACTCCTGCCCTGAAACTCATGCACTGAAACTCATACCCTGAATCACATGCCCTAAAACTCCTGCCCTAAATCATCTGCCCAGAAACTCATTATCTGAATCACATGCCCTGAAATTCCTGCCCTGAATCTCATGCCCTGAATCTCATGCCTTGAAACTCCTGCCCTCAAACTCATGCACTGAAACTCATGCCCTGAATCTCATGCCTTGAAACTCCTGTCCTGAATCTCATGCCCTGAAACTCATGCCCTGAATGTCATGCCCTGAAATTCCTGCCCTGTAACTCATGCACTGAAATTCATGCCATAAATCTAATACCCTGAAACTCCTGCCCTGAAACTCATGCACTGAAACTCATACCCTGAATCACATGCCCTAAAACTCCTGCCCTAAGTCATCTGCCCAGAAACTCATTATCTGAATCACATGCCCTGAAATTCCTGCCCTGAATCTCATGCCCTGAATCTCATGCCTTGAAACTCCTGCCCTCAAAGTCATGCACTGAAACTCATGCCCTGAATCTCATGCCTTGAAAATCCTGTCCTGAATCTCATGCCCTGAAACTCATGTCCTGAATCTCATGCCCTGAAACTCCTGCACTGAAACTCATGCCATGAATCTCATATCCTGAAACTCACGCCCTGAATTACATGCCCTGAAACTCCTGCCCTGAAACTCATGCCCTGAAACGGATGCCCTGAATCTCATGCCCTGAAAGTTCTGCCCTGAAACTCATGCCCTGAATCTCATGCCCTGAAACTCAAGCCCTTATTCTCCTGCCCTGAAACCCATGCCCTGAATCTCATGCCCTGAAACTTCTGCCCTGAAACTCATGCACTGAATCTCATGCGCTAAATCTCATGACCTTAAACTCAAGCCGTGAATCTCCTGCCCTGAAACTGATGCCCTGAATCTCATACACTGACACTCATGCCATGAACCTCATGCCCTGAAACTCAAGACCTGAATCTCATGCACTGAAACTCATGCCCTGAATCTCATGCCTTTGAAACTCCTGTCCCGAATCTCACGCCCTGAAACTCTTGCCCTGAATCTCATGCCCTGAAACACCTGCACCTGAAACTCATGCCATGAATCTCATATCCTGAAACTCACGCCTGAATCACATGCCCTGAAAATCCTTCACTGAAACTCATGCCCTGAAACTCATGCCTTGAATGTCATGCCCTGAAACTTCTGCCCTGAAACTCATGCACTGAATCTCATGCGCTAAATCTCATGACCTTAAACTCAAGCCGTGAATCTCCTGCCTTGAAACTCATGCCCCTGAATCTCATGCCTTGAAACTCCTGTCCTGAATCTCATGCCCTGAAAACTCATGCCCTGAATCCCATGCCCTGAAACTCAAGCACTGATTCTCCTGCCCCTGAAACTCATGCCCCTGAATCTCATGCCTTGAAACTCCTGCCCTCAAACTCATGCACTGAAACTCATGCACTGAAACTCACGCCCTGAATTACATGCCCTGAAACTCCTGTCCTGAAACTCATGCCCTGAATCTCATGCCCTGAAACTCAAGCCCTTATTCTCCTGCCCTGAAACCCATGCCCGGAATGTCATGCCGTGAATCTCCTGCCCTGAATCTCATGCCCTGAATGTCATGCCGTGAAAATTCCTGCCCTGAAACTCATGCACTGAATCTCATGCGCTAAATCTCATGACCTTAAACTCAAGCCGTTGAATCTCCTGCCCTGAAACTCATGCCCTGAATGTCATGCCGTGAAATTCCTG
>NW_027275570.1:0-55738 GCF_030028105.1 Mobula birostris | reverse complement strand
AGTATCGGGTTGGCAGGTTGATTGACTGACGTCATTGAGGGTGAGTGTGCAATATCGGGTTGGCAGGTTGATTGACTGACCTCATTGTGGGTGAGTGTGCAGTATCGGGTTGGCAGGTTGATTGATGTCATTGTGGGTGAGTGTGCAGTATCGGGTTGGCAGGTTGATTGACTGACGTCATTGTGGGTGAGTGCGCAGTATCGGGTTGGCAGGTTGATTGACTGACTTCATTTTGGGTGAGTGTGCAGTATCGGGTTGGCAAGTTGATTGACGTCATTGTGGGTGAGTGTGCAGTATCGGGTTGGCAGGTTGATTGACTCACATTGTGGGTGAGTGTGCAGTATCTGGTTGGCAGGTTGATTGACTGACGTCATTGTGGGTGAGTGTGCAGTATCGGGTTGGCAGGTTGATTGACTGACGTCATTGTGGGTTAGTGTGCAGTATCGGGTCGGCAGGTTGATTGACTGACGTCATTGTGGGTGAGTGTGCCGTACCGGGTTGGCAGGTTGATTGACATCATTGTGGGTGAGTGTGCATTATCGTGTTGGCAGGTTGATTGACTAACGTCATTGTGGGTGAGTGTGCAGTATCGGGTTGGCAGGTTGATTGACTGATGTCATTGTGGGTGAGTGTGCAGTATCGTGTTGGCAGGTTGATTAACTGACGTCATCGTGGGTGAGTGTGCAGTATCGGGTTGGCAGGTTGATTGACTGACGTCATTGTGGGTGAGTGTGCAGTATCGGGTTGGCAGGTTGATTGACTGACATTGTGGGTGAGTATGCAGTATCGGGTTGGCAGGTTCATTGACTGACGTCATTGTGTGTGAGTGTGCAGTATCGGGTTGGCAGTTTGATTGACGTCATTGTGGGTGAGTGTGCAGTATCGGGTTGGCAGGTTGATTGACTGACGTCATTGTGGGTGAGTGTGCAGTATCGGGCTGGCAGGTTGATTGACGTCATTGTGGGTGAGTGTGCTGTATTGGGTTGGCAGGTTGATTTACATCATTGTGGGTGAGTGTGCAGTATCGGGTTGGCAGTTTGATTGACGTCATTGTGGGTGAATGTGCAGTATCAGGTTGGCAGGTTGATTGACGTCATTGTGGGTGAGTGTGCAGTATTGGGTTGGCAGGTTGACTGACGTCATTGTGGGTGAGTGTGCAGTATCTGGTTGGCAGTTTGATTGACTGACGTTATTGTGGGTGAGTGTGCAGTATCGGGTTGGTGGGCTGATTGACTGACGTCATTGTGGGTGAGTGTGCAGTATCGGGTTGGCAGGTTGATTGACTGACGTCATTGTGCGTGAGTGTGCAGTATCGGGTTGGCAGGTTGATTGACTGACGTCATTGTGGGTGAGTGTGCAGTATCGGGTTGGCAGGTTGATTGACTGACATTGTGGGTGAGTGTGCAGTATCGGGTTGGCAGGTTGATTGACTGACGTCATTGTGGGTGAGTGTGCAGTATCGGGTTGGCAGGTTGATTGATTGACGTCATTGTGGGTGAGTGTGCAGTATCGGGTTGGCAGGTTGATTGACGTCATTGTGGGTGAGTGTGCAGTATCGGGTTGGCAGGTTGATTGACTGACGTCATTGTGGGTGAGTGTGCAATATCATGTTGGCAGGTTGATTGACTGACGTCATTGTGGGTGAGTCTGCAGTATCGGGTTGGCAGGTTGATTGAAGTCATTGTGGGTGAGTGTGCAGTATTGGGTTGGCGGGTTGATTGACTGACGTCATTGTGGGTGAGTGTGCAGTATCGGGTTGGCAGGTTGATTGACTGACGTAATTGTGGGTGAGTGTGCAGTATCGGGTCGGCAGGTTGATTGACTGACGCCATTGTGGGTGAGTGTGCAGTACCGGGTTGGCAGGTTGATTGACGTCATTGTGGGTGAGTGGGCAGTATCGTGTTGTCAGGTTCATTGACTGACGTCATTGTGGGTGAGTGTGCAGTATCGGGTTGGCAGGTTGATTGACTGATGTCATTGTGGGTGAGTGTGCAGTATCGGGTTGGCAGGTTGATTGACTGACTTCATTGTGGGTGAGTGTGCAGTATCGGGTTGGCAAGTTGATTGACGTCATTGTGGGTGAGTGTGCAGTATCGGGTTGGCAGGTTGATTGACTGACATTGTGGGTGAGTGTGCAGTATCGTGTTGGCAGGTTGATTGACTGACGTCATCGTGGGTGAGTGTGCAGTATCGGGTTGGCAGGTTGATTGACTGACGTCATTGTGGGTGAGTGTGCAGTATCTGGTTGGCAGGTTGATTGTCTGACGTCATTGTGGGTGAGTGTGCAGTATCAGGTTGGCAGGTTGATTGACGTCAATGTGGGTGAGTGTGCAGTATCTGGTTGGCAGGTTGATTGACTGACGTCATTGTGGGTGAGTGTGCAGTATCGGGTTGGCAGGTTGATTGACGTCATTGTGGGTGAGTGTGCAGTATCGGGTTGGCAGGTTGATGGACTGACGTCATTGTGGGTGAGTGTGCAGTATCGGGTTGGCAGGTTGATTTATTGACGACATTGTGGGTGAGTGTGCAGTATCGGGTTGGCAGGTTGATTGACGTCATTGTGGGTGAGTGTGCAGTATCGGGTTGGCAGGTTGATTGACTGACGTCATTGTGGGTGAGTGTGCAATATCAGGTTGGCAGGTTGATTGACTGACGTCATTGTGGGTGAGTGTGCAGTATCGGGTTGGCAGGTTGTTTGACGTCATTGTGGGTGAGTGTGCAGTATCGGGTTGGCGGGTTGATTGACTGACGGCATTGTGGGTGAGTGTGCAGTATCGGGTTGGCAGGTTGATTCACTGACGTCATTGTGGGTGAGTTTGCAGTATCGGGTTGGCAGGTTGATTGACTGACGTCATTGTGGGTGAGTGTGCAGTATCGGGTCGGCAGGTTGATTGACTGATGCCATTGTGGGTGAGTGTGCAGTACCGGGTTGGCAGGTTGATTGACGTCATTGTGGGTGAGTGTGCAGTATCGTGTTGTCAGCTTCATTGACTGACGTCATTGTGGGTGAGTGTGCAGTATCGGGTTGGCAGGTTGATTGACTGATGTCATTGTGGGTGAGTGTGCAGTATCGGATTGGCAGGTTGATTGACTGACTTCATTGTGGGTGAGTGTGCAGTATCGGGTTGGCAAGTTGATTGACGTCATTGTGGGTGAGTGTGCAGTATCGGGTTGGCAGGTTGATTGACTAACATTGTGGGTGAGTGTGCAGTATCGGGTTGGCAGGTTGATTGACTGACGTCATTGTGGGTGAGTGTGCAGTATCGGGTTGGCAGGTTGATTGACTGACGTCATTGTGGGTGAGTGTACAGTATCGGGTTGGCAGGTTGATTGACTCACATTGTGGGTGAGTGTGCAGTATCGGGTTGGCAGGTTGATTGACTGACGTCATTGTGGGTGAGTGTGCAGTATCGGGTTGGCAGGGTGATTGACTGACGTCATTGTGGGTGAGTGTGCAGTACCGGGTTGGCAGGTTGATTGATTGACGTCATTGTGGGTGAGTGTGCAGTATCGGGTTGGCAGATTGATTGACTGACGTCATTGTGGGTGAGTGTGCAGTATCGGGTTGGCAGGTTGATTGACTGACATTGTGGGTGAGTGTGCAGTATCGGGTTGGCAGGTTGATTGACTGACGTCATAGTGTGTCAGTGTGCAGTATCGGGTTGGCGGGTTGATTGACTGACGTCATTGTGGGTGAGTGTGTAGTATCGGGTTGGCAGGTTGATTGACGTCATTGTGGGTGAGAGTGCAGTATCGGGTTGGCAGGTTGATTGACTGACGTCATTGTGGGTGAGTGTGCAGTATCGGGTTGGCAGGTTGATTGACGTCATTGTGGGTGAGTGTGCAGTATCGGGTTGGCAGGTTGATGTACTGACGTCATTGTGGGTGAGTGTGCAATATCGGGTTGGCAGGTTGATTGACTGACGTCATTGTGGGTGAGTGTGCAGTATCCGGTTGGCAGGTTGATTGACGTCATTGTGGGTGAGTGTGCAGTATCGGGTTGGCAGGTTGATTGACTGACGTCATTGTGGGTGAGTGTGCAGTATCGGGTTGGCAGGTTGATTGACGTCATTGTGGTTGAGTGTGCAGTATCGGGTTGGCAGTTTGATTGACGTCCTTGTGGGTGAATATGCAGTATCGGGTTGGCAGGTTGATTGACGTCATTGTGGGTGAGTGTGCAGTATTGGGTTGGCAGGTTGACTGACGTCATTGTGTGTGAGTGTGCAGTATCTGGTTGGCAGGTTGATTGACTGACGTCATTGTGGGTGAGTGTGCAGTATCGGGTTGGCAGGTTGATTGATGTCATTGTGGGTGAGTGTGCAGTATCGGGTTGGCGGGTTGATTGACTGACGTCATTGTGGGTGAGTGTGCAGTATCGGGTTGGCAGGTTGATTGACTGACGTCATTGTGGGTGAGTGTGCAGTATCGGGTTGGCAGGTTGATTGACTGACGTCATTGTGGGTGAGTGTGCAGTATCGGGTTGGCAGGTTGATTGACTGACATTGTGGGTGACTGTGCAGTATCGGGTTGGCAGGTTGATTGACTGACGTCATTGTGGGTGAGTGTGCAGTATCGGGTTGGCAGGTTGATTGACTGACGTCATTGTGGGTGAGTGTGCAGTATCGGGTTGGCAGGTTGATTGACTGACGTCATTGTGGGTGAGTGTGCAGTATCGGGTTGGCAGGTTGATTGACTGACGTCATTGTGGGTGAGTGTGCAGTATCGGGTTGGCAGGTTGATTGACTGACGTCATTGTGGGTGAGTGTGCAGTATCGGGTTGGCAGGTTGATTGACTGACGTCATTGTGGGTGAGTGTGCAGTATCGGGTCGGCAGGTTGATTGACTGACGTCATTGTGGGTGAGTGTGCCGTACCGGGTTGGCAGGTTGATTTATTGACGTCATTGTGGGTGAGTGTGCAGTATCGGGTTGGCAGGTTGATTGACGTCATTGTGGGTGAGTGTGCAGTATCGTGTTGTCAGGTTCATTGACTGACGTCATTGTGGGTGAGTGTGCAGTATCGGGTTGGCAGGTTGATTGACTGATGTCATTGTGGGTGAGTGTGCAGTATCGGGTTGGCAGGTTGATTGACTGACTTCATTGTGGGTGAGTGTGCAGTATCGGGTTGGCAAGTTGATTGACGTCATTGTGGGTGAGTGTGCAGTATCGGGTTGGCAGGTTGATTGACTGACATTGTCGGTGAGTGTGCAGTATCGTGTTGGCAGCTTGATTGACTGACGTCATCGTGGGTGAGTGTGCAGTATCGGGTTGGCAGGTTGATTGACTGACGTCATTGTGGGTGAGTTTGCAGTATCTGGTTGGCAGGTTGATTGTCTGACGTCATTGTGGGTGAGTGTGCAGTATCAGGTTGGCAGGTTGATTGACGTCAATGTGGGTGAGTGTGCAGTATCTGGTTGGCAGGTTGATTGACTGACGTCATTGTGGGTGAGTGTGCAGTATCGGGTTGGCAGGTTGATTGACGTCATTGTGGGTGAGTGTGCAGTATCGGGTTGGCAGGTTGATTGACTGACGTCATTGTGGGTGAGTGTGCAGTATCGGGTTGGCAGGTTGATTTATTGACGTCATTGTGGGTGAGTGTGCAGTATCGGGTTGGCAGGTTGATTGACGTCATTGTGGGTGAGTGTGCAGTATCGGGTTGGCAGGTTGATTGACTGACGTCATTGTGGGTGAGTGTGCAATATCAGGTTGGCAGGTTGATTGACTGACGTCATTGTGGGTGAGTGTGCAGTATCGGGTTGGCAGGTTGTTTGACGTCATTGTGGGTGAGTGTGCAGTATCGGGTTGGCGGGTTGATTGACTGACGGCATTGTGGGTGAGTGTGCAGTATCGGGTTGGCAGGTTGATTCACTGACGTCATTGTGGGTGAGTTTGCAGTATCGGGTTGGCAGGTTGATTGACTGACGTCATTGTGGGTGAGTGTGCAGTATCGGGTTGGCAGGTTGATTGACTGATGCCATTGTGGGTGAGTGTGCAGTACCGGGTTGGCAGGTTGATTGACGTCATTGTGGGTGAGTGTGCAGTATCGTGTTGTCAGCTTCATTGACTGACGTCATTGTGGGTGAGTGTGCAGTATCGGGTTGGCAGGTTGATTGACTGATGTCATTGTGGGTGAGTGTGCAGTATCGGGTTGGCAGGTTGATTGACTGACTTCATTGTGGGTGAGTGTGCAGTATCGGGTTGGCAAGTTGATTGACGTCATTGTGGGTGAGTGTGCAGTATCGGGTTGGCAGGTTGATTGACTAACATTGTGGGTGAGTGTGCAGTATCGGGTTGGCAGGTTGATTGACTGACGTCATTGTGTGTGAGTGTGCAGTATCGGGTTGGCAGGTTGATTGACTGACGTCATTGTGGGTGAGTGTACAGTATCGGGTTGGCAGGTTGATTGACTCACATTGTGGGTGAGTGTGCAGTATCGGGTTGGCAGGTTGATTGACTGACGTCATTGTGGGTGAGTGTGCAGTATCGGGTTGGCAGGGTGATTGACTGACGTCATTGTGTGTGAGTGTGCAGTACCGGGTTGGCAGGTTGATTGATTGACGTCATTGTGGGTGAGTGTGCAGTATCGGGTTGGCAGATTGATTGACTGACGTCATTGTGGGTGAGTGTGCAGTATCGGGTTGGCAGGTTGATTGACTGACATTGTGGGTGAGTGTGCAGTATCGGGTTGGCAGGTTGATTGACTGACGTCATAGTGTGTCAGTGTGCAGTATCGGGTTGGCGGGTTGATTGACTGACGTCATTGTGGGTGAGTGTGTAGTATCGGGTTGGCAGGTTGATTGACGTCATTGTGGGTGAGAGTGCAGTATCGGGCTGGCAGGTTGATTGACTGACGTCATTGTGGGTGAGTGTGCAGTATCGGGTTGGCAGGTTGATTGACGTCATTGTGGGTGAGTGTGCAGTATCGGGTTGGCAGGTTGATGTACAGACGTCATTGTGGGTGAGTGTGCAATATCGGGTTGGCAGGTTGATTGACTGACGTCATTGTGGGTGAGTGTGCAGTATCGGGTTGGCAGGTTGATTGACGTCATTGTGGGTGAGTGTGCAGTATCGGGTTGGCAGGTTGATTGACTGACGTCATTGTGGGTGAGTGTGCAGTATCGGGTTGGCAGGTTGATTGACGTCATTGTGGTTGAGTGTGCAGTATCGGGTTGGCAGTTTGATTGACGTCCTTGTGGGTGAATATGCAGTATCGGGTTGGCAGGTTGATTGACGTCATTGTGGGTGAGTGTGCAGTATTGGGTTGGCAGGTTGACTGACGTCATTGTGTGTGAGTGTGCAGTATCTGGTTGGCAGGTTGATTGACTGACGTCATTGTGGGTGAGTGTGCAGTATCGGGTTGGCAGGTTGATTGATGTCATTGTGGGTGAGTGTGCAGTATCGGGTTGGCGGGTTGATTGACTGACGTCATTGTGGGTGAGTGTGCAGTATCGGGTTGGCAGGTTGATTGACTGACGTCATTGTGGGTGAGTGTGCAGTATCGGGTTGGCAGGTTGATTGACTGACGTCATTGTGGGTGAGTGTGCAGTATCGGGTTGGCAGGTTGATTGACTGACATTGTGGGTGACTGTGCAGTATCGGGTTGGCAGGTTGATTGACTGACGTCATTGTGGGTGAGTGTGCAGTATCGGGTTGGCAGGTTGATTGACTGACGTCATTGTGGGTGAGTGTGCAGTATCGGGTTGGCAGGTTGATTGACTGTCGTCATTGTGGGTGAGTGTGCAGTATCTGGTTGGCAGGTTGATTGACTGACGTCATTGTGGGTGAGTGTGCAGTATCGGGTTGGCAGGTTGATTGACTGACGTCATTGTGGGTGAGTGTGTAGTATCGGGTCGGCAGGTTGATTGACTGACGTCATTGTGGGTGAGTGTGCCGTACCGGGTTGGCAGGTTGATTGACATCATTGTGGGTGAGTGTGCAGTATCGTGTTGGCAGGTTGATTGACTAACGTCATTGTGGGTGAGTGTGCAGTATCGGGTTGGCAGGTTGATTGACTGATGTCATTGTGGGTGAGTGTGCAGTATCGTGTTGGCAGGTTGATTGACTGACGTCATCGTGGGTGAGTGTGCAGTATCGGGTTGGCAGGTTGATTGACGTTATTGTGGGTGAGAGTGCAGTATCGGGTTGGCAGGTTGATTGACTGACGTCATTGTGGGTGAGAGTGCAGTATCGGGTTGGCAGGTTGATTGACGTCATTGTGGGTGAGTGTGCAGTATCGGGTTGGCAGGTTGATTGACTGACGTCATTGTGGGTGAGTGTGCAATATCGGGTTGGCAGGTTGATTGACTGACCTCATTGTGGGTGAGTGTGCAGTATCGGGTTGGCAGGTTGATTGACGTCATTGTGGGTGAGTGTGCAGTATCGGGTTGGCAGGTTGATTGACTGACGTCATTGTGGGTGAGTGTGCAGTATCGGGTTGGCAGGTTGATTGACTGACTTCATTTTGGGTGAGTGTGCAGTATCGGGTTGGCAAGTTGATTGACGTCATTGTGGGTGAGTGTGCAGTATCGGGTTGGCAGGTTGATTGACTGACATTGTGGGTGAGTGTGCAGTATCGGGTTGGCAGGTTGATTGACTGATGTCATTGTGGGTGAGTGTGCAGTATCGGGTTGGCAGTTTGATTGACGTCCTTGTGGGTGAATATGCAGTATCGGGTTGGCAGGTTGATTGACGTCATTGTGGGTGAGTGTGCAGTATTGGGTTGGCAGGTTGACTGACGTCATTTTGTGTGAGTGTGCAGTATCTGGTTGGCAGGTTGATTGACTGACGTCATTGTGGGTGAGTGTGCAGTATCGGGTTGGCAGGTTGATTGACGTCATTGTGGGTGAATGTGCAGTATCGGGTTGGCGAGTTGATTGACTGACGTCATTGTGGGTGAGTGTGCAGTATCGGGCTAGCAGGTTGATTGACTGACGTCATTGTGGGTGAGTGTGCAGTATCGGGTTGGCAGGTTAATTGACTGACATTGTGGGTGACTGTCCAGTATCGGGTTGGCAGGTTGATTGACTGACGTCATTGTGGGTGAGTGTGCAGTATCGGGTTGGCAGGTTGATTGACTGACGTCATTGTGGGTGAGTGTGCAGTATCGGGTTGGCAGGTTGATTGACTGACGTCATTGTGGGTGAGTGTGCAGTATCTGGTTGGCAGGTTGATTGACTGACGTCATTGTGGGTGAGTGTGCAGTATCGGGTTGGAAGGTTGATTGACTGACGTCATTGTGGGTGAGTGTGCAGTATCGGGTCGGCAGGTTGATTGACTGACGTCATTGTGGGTGAGTGTGCAGTATCGGGCTGGCAGGTTGATTGACTGACGTCATTGTGGGTGAGTGTGCAGTATCGGGTTGGCAGGTTGATTGACTGACATTGTGGGTGACTGTGCAGTATCGGGTTGGCAGGTTGATTGACAGACGTCATTGTGGGTGAGTGTGCAGTATCGGGTTGGCAGGTTGATTGACTGATGTCATTGTGGGTGAGTGTGCAGTATTGGGTCGGCAGGTTGATTGACTGACGTCATTGTGGGTGAGTGTGCCGTACCGGGTTGGCAGGTTGATTGACATCATTGTGGGTGAGTGTGCAGTATCGTGTTGGCAGGTTGATTGACTAACGTCATTGTGGGTGAGTGTGCAGTATCGGGTTGGGAGGTTGATTGACTGATGTCATTGTGGGTGAGTGTGCAGTATCGTGTTGGCAGGTTGATTGACTGACGTCATCGTGGGTGAGTGTGCAGTATCGGGTTGGCAGGTTGATTGACTGACGTCATTGTGGGTGAGTGTGCAGTATCGGGTTGGCAGGTTGATTGACTGACATTGTGGGTGAGTATGCAGTTTCGGGTTGGCAGGTTCATTGACTGACGTCATTGTGGGTGAGTGTGCAGTATCGCGTTGGCGGGTTGATTGACTGACGTCATTGTGGGTGAGTGTGCAGTATCGGGCTAGCAGGTTGATTGACTGACGTCATTGTGGGTGAGTGTGCAGTATCGGGTTGGCAGGTTGATTGACTGACATTGTGGGTGACTGTCCAGTATCGGGTTGGCAGGTTGATTGACTGACGTCATTGTGGGTGAGTGTGCAGTATCGGGTTGGCAGGTTGATTGACTGACGTCATTGTGGGTGAGTGTGCAGTATCTGGTTGGCAGGTTGATTGACTGACGTCATTGTGGGTGAGTGTGCAGTATCGGGTTGGAAGGTTGATTGACTGACGTCATTGTGGGTGAGTGTGCAGTATCGGGTCGGCAGGTTGATTGACTGACGTCATTGTGGGTGAGTGTGCAGTATCGGGTTGGCAGGTTGATTGACTGACATTGTGGGTGAGTATGCAGTATCGGGTTGGCAGGTTCATTGACTGACGTCATTGTGGGTGAGTGTGCAGTATCGCGTTGGCGGGTTGATTGACTGACGTCATTGTGGGTGAGTGTGCAGCATCGGGTTGGCAGGTTGATTGACGTCATTGTGGGTGAGAGTGCAGTATCGGGTTGGCAGGTTGATTGACTGACGTCATTGTGGGTGAGAGTGCAGTATCGGGTTGGCAGGTTGATTGACGTCATTGTGGGTGAGTGTGCAGTATCGGGTTGGCAGGTTGATTGACTGACGTCATTGTGGGTGAGTGTGCAATATCGGGTTGGCAGGTTGATTGACTGACCTCATTGTGGGTGAGAGTGCAGTATCGGGTTGGCAGGTTGATTGATGTCATTGTGGGTGAGTGTGCAGTATCGGGTTGGCAGGTTGATTGACTGACGTCATTGTGGGTGAGTGCGCAGTATCGGGTTGGCAGGTTGATTGACTGACTTCATTTTGGGTGAGTGTGCAGTATCGGGTTGGCAAGTTGATTGACGTCATTGTGGGTGAGTGTGCAGTATCGGGTTGGCAGGTTGATTGACTGACATTGTGGGTGAGTGTGCAGTATCGGGTTGTCAGGTTGATTGACTGACGTCATTGTGGGTGAGTGTGCAGTATCGGGTTGGCAGGTTGATTGACTGACATCATTGTGGGTGAGTGTGCAGTATCGGGTTGGCAGGTTGATTGACTCACATTGTGGGTGAGTGTGCAGTATCTGGTTGGCAGGTTGATTGACTGACGTCATTGTGGGTGAGTGTGCAGTATCGGGTTGGCAGGTTGATTGACTGACGTCATTGTGGGTTAGTGTGCAGTATCGGGTCGGCAGGTTGATTGACTGACGTCATTGTGGGTGAGTGTGCCGTACCGGGTTGGCAGGTTGATTGACATCATTGTGGGTGAGTGTGCATTATCGTGTTGGCAGGTTGATTGACTAACGTCATTGTGGGTGAGTGTGCAGTATCGGGTTGGCAGGTTGATTGACTGATGTCATTGTGGGTGAGTGTGCAGTATCGTGTTGGCAGGTTGATTAACTGACGTCATCGTGGGTGAGTGTGCAGTATCGGGTTGGCAGGTTGATTGACTGACGTCATTGTGGGTGAGTGTGCAGTATCGGGTTGGCAGGTTGATTGACTGACATTGTGGGTGAGTATGCAGTATCGGGTTGGCAGGTTCATTGACTGACGTCATTGTGTGTGAGTGTGCAGTATCGGGTTGGCAGTTTGATTGACGTCATTGTGGGTGAGTGTGCAGTATCGGGTTGGCAGGTTGATTGACTGACGTCATTGTGGGTGAGTGTGCAGTATCGGGCTGGCAGGTTGATTGACGTCATTGTGGGTGAGTGTGCTGTATTGGGTTGGCAGGTTGATTTACATCATTGTGGGTGAGTGTGCAGTATCGGGTTGGCAGTTTGATTGACGTCATTGTGGGTGAATGTGCAGTATCAGGTTGGCAGGTTGATTGACGTCATTGTGGGTGAGTGTGCAGTATTGGGTTGGCAGGTTGACTGACGTCATTGTGGGTGAGTGTGCAGTATCTGGTTGGCAGTTTGATTGACTGACGTCATTGTGGGTGAGTGTGCAGTATCGGGTTGGTGGGCTGATTGACTGACGTCATTGTGGGTGAGTGTGCAGTATCGGGTTGGCAGGTTGATTGACTGACGTCATTGTGCGTGAGTGTGCAGTATCGGGTTGGCGGGTTGATTGACTGACGTCATTGTGGGTGAGTGTGCAGTATCGGGTTGGCAGGTTGATTGACTGACATTGTGGGTGAGTGTGCAGTATCGGGTTGGCAGGTTGATTGACTGACGTCATTGTGGGTGAGTGTGCAGTATCGGGTTGGCAGGTTGATTGATTGACGTCATTGTGGGTGAGTGTGCAGTATCGGGTTGGCAGGTTGATTGACGTCATTGTGGGTGAGTGTGCAGTATCGGGTTGGCAGGTTGATTGACTGACGTCATTGTGGGTGAGTGTGCAATATCATGTTGGCAGGTTGATTGACTGACGTCATTGTGGGTGAGTCTGCAGTATCGGGTTGGCAGGTTGATTGACGTCATTGTGGGTGAGTGTGCAGTATTGGGTTGGCGGGTTGATTGACTGACGTCATTGTGGGTGAGTGTGCAGTATCGGGTTGGCAGGTTGATTGACTGACGTAATTGTGGGTGAGTGTGCAGTATCGGGTCGGCAGGTTGATTGACTGACGCCATTGTGGGTGAGTGTGCAGTACCGGGTTGGCAGGTTGATTGACGTCATTGTGGGTGAGTGGGCAGTATCGTGTTGTCAGGTTCATTGACTGACGTCATTGTGGGTGAGTGTGCAGTATCGGGTTGGCAGGTTGATTGACTGATGTCATTGTGGGTGAGTGTGCAGTATCGGGTTGGCAGGTTGATTGACTGACTTCATTGTGGGTGAGTGTGCAGTATCGGGTTGGCAAGTTGATTGACGTCATTGTGGGTGAGTGTGCAGTATCGGGTTGGCAGGTTGATTGACTGACATTGTGGGTGAGTGTGCAGTATCGTGTTGGCAGGTTGATTGACTGACGTCATCGTGGGTGAGTGTGCAGTATCGGGTTGGCAGGTTGATTGACTGACGTCATTGTGGGTGAGTGTGCAGTATCTGGTTGGCAGGTTGATTGTCTGACGTCATTGTGGGTGAGTGTGCAGTATCAGGTTGGCAGGTTGATTGACGTCAATGTGGGTGAGTGTGCAGTATCTGGTTGGCAGGTTGATTGACTGACGTCATTGTGGGTGAGTGTGCAGTATCGGGTTGGCAGGTTGATTGACGTCATTGTGGGTGAGTGTGCAGTATCGGGTTGGCAGGTTGATTGACTGACGTCATTGTGGGTGAGTGTGCAGTATCGGGTTGGCAGGTTGATTTATTGACGTCATTGTGGGTGAGTGTGCAGTATCGGGTTGGCAGGTTGATTGACGTCATTGTGGGTGAGTGTGCAGTATCGGGTTGGCAGGTTGATTGACTGACGTCATTGTGGGTGAGTGTGCAATATCAGGTTGGCAGGTTGATTGACTGACGTCATTGTGGGTGAGTGTGCAGTATCGGGTTGGCAGGTTGTTTGACGTCATTGTGGGTGAGTGTGCAGTATCGGGTTGGCGGGTTGATTGACTGACGGCATTGTGGGTGAGTGTGCAGTATCGGGTTGGCAGGTTGATTCACTGACGTCATTGTGGGTGAGTTTGCAGTATCGGGTTGGCAGGTTGATTGACTGACGTCATTGTGGGTGAGTGTGCAGTATCGGGTCGGCAGGTTGATTGACTGATGCCATTGTGGGTGACTGTGCAGTACCGGGTTGGCAGGTTGATTGACGTCATTGTGGGTGAGTGTGCAGTATCGTGTTGTCAGCTTCATTGACTGACGTCATTGTGGGTGAGTGTGCAGTATCGGGTTGGCAGGTTGATTGACTGATGTCATTGTGGGTGAGTGTGCAGTATCGGGTTGGCAGGTTGATTGACTGACTTCATTGTGGGTGAGTGTGCAGTATCGGGTTGGCAAGTTGATTGACGTCATTGTGGGTGAGTGTGCAGTATCGGGTTGGCAGGTTGATTGACTAACATTGTGGGTGAGTGTGCAGTATCGGGTTGGCAGGTTGATTGACTGACGTCATTGTGGGTGAGTGTGCAGTATCGGGTTGGCAGGTTGATTGACTGACGTCATTGTGGGTGAGTGTACAGTATCGGGTTGGCAGGTTGATTGACTCACATTGTGGGTGAGTGTGCAGTATCGGGTTGGCAGGTTGATTGACTGACGTCATTGTGGGTGAGTGTGCAGTATCGGGTTGGCAGGGTGATTGACTGACGTCATTGTGGGTGAGTGTGCAGTACCGGGTTGGCAGGTTGATTGATTGACGTCATTGTGGGTGAGTGTGCAGTATCGGGTTGGCAGATTGATTGACTGACGTCATTGTGGGTGAGTGTGCAGTATCGGGTTGGCAGGTTGATTGACTGACATTGTGGGTGAGTGTGCAGTATCGGGTTGGCAGGTTGATTGACTGACGTCATAGTGTGTCAGTGTGCAGTATCGGGTTGGCGGGTTGATTGACTGACGTCATTGTGGGTGAGTGTGTAGTATCGGGTTGGCAGGTTGATTGACGTCATTGTGGGTGAGAGTGCAGTATCGGGTTGGCAGGTTGATTGACTGACGTCATTGTGGGTGAGTGTGCAGTATCGGGTTGGCAGGTTGATTGACGTCATTGTGGGTGAGTGTGCAGTATCGGGTTGGCAGGTTGATGTACTGACGTCATTGTGGGTGAGTGTGCAATATCGGGTTGGCAGGTTGATTGACTGACGTCATTGTGGGTGAGTGTGCAGTATCCGGTTGGCAGGTTGATTGACGTCATTGTGGGTGAGTGTGCAGTATCGGGTTGGCAGGTTGATTGACTGACGTCATTGTGGGTGAGTGTGCAGTATCGGGTTGGCAGGTTGATTGACGTCATTGTGGTTGAGTGTGCAGTATCGGGTTGGCAGTTTGATTGACGTCCTTGTGGGTGAATATGCAGTATCGGGTTGGCAGGTTGATTGACGTCATTGTGGGTGAGTGTGCAGTATTGGGTTGGCAGGTTGACTGACGTCATTGTGTGTGAGTGTGCAGTATCTGGTTGGCAGGTTGATTGACTGACGTCATTGTGGGTGAGTGTGCAGTATCGGGTTGGCAGGTTGATTGATGTCATTGTGGGTGAGTGTGCAGTATCGGGTTGGCGGGTTGATTGACTGACGTCATTGTGGGTGAGTGTGCAGTATCGGGTTGGCAGGTTGATTGACTGACGTCATTGTGGGTGAGTGTGCAGTATCGGGTTGGCAGGTTGATTGACTGACGTCATTGTGGGTGAGTGTGCAGTATCGGGTTGGCAGGTTGATTGACTGACATTGTGGGTGACTGTGCAGTATCGGGTTGGCAGGTTGATTGACTGACGTCATTGTGGGTGAGTGTGCAGTATCGGGTTGGCAGGTTGATTAACTGACGTCATTGTGGGTGAGTGTGCAGTATCGGGTTGGCAGGTTGATTGACTGACGTCATTGTGGGTGAGGGTGCAGTATCTGGTTGGCAGGTTGATTGACTGACGTCATTGTGGGTGAGTGTGCAGTATCGGGTTGGCAGGTTGATTGACTGACGTCATTGTGGGAGAGTGTGCAGTATCGGGTCGGCAGGTTGATTGACTGACGTCATTGTGGGTGAGTGTGCCGTACCGGGTTGGCAGGTTGATTTATTGACGTCATTGTGGGTGAGTGTGCAGTATCGGGTTGGCAGGTTGATTGACGTCATTGTGGGTGAGTGTGCAGTATCGTGTTGTCAGGTTCATTGACTGACGTCATTGTGGGTGAGTGTGCAGTATCGGGTTGGCAGGTTGATTGACTGATGTCATTGTGGGTGAGTGTGCAGTATCGGGTTGGCAGGTTGATTGACTGACTTCATTGTGGGTGAGTGTGCAGTATCGGGTTGGCAAGTTGATTGACGTCATTGTGGGTGAGTGTGCAGTATCGGGTTGGCAGGTTGATTGACTGACATTGTGGGTGAGTGTGCAGTATCGTGTTGGCAGCTTGATTGACTGACGTCATCGTGGGTGAGTGTGCAGTATCGGGTTGGCAGGTTGATTGACTGACGTCATTGTGGGTGAGTGTGCAGTATCTGGTTGGCAGGTTGATTGTCTGACGTCATTGTGGGTGAGTGTGCAGTATCAGGTTGGCAGGTTGATTGACGTCAATGTGGGTGAGTGTGCAGTATCTGGTTGGCAGGTTGATTGACTGACGTCATTGTGGGTGAGTGTGCAGTATCGGGTTGGCAGGTTGATTGACGTCATTGTGGGTGAGTGTGCAGTATCGGGTTGGCAGGTTGATTGACTGACGTCATTGTGGGTGAGTGTGCAGTATCGGGTTGGCAGGTTGATTTATTGACGTCATTGTGGGTGAGTGTGCAGTATCGGGTTGGCAGGTTGATTGACGTCATTGTGGGTGAGTGTGCAGTATCGGGTTGGCAGGTTGATTGACTGACGTCATTGTGGGTGAGTGTGCAATATCAGGTTGGCAGGTTGATTGACTGACGTCATTGTGGGTGAGTGTGCAGTATCGGGTTGGCAGGTTGTTTGACGTCATTGTGGGTGAGTGTGCAGTATCGGGTTGGCGGGTTGATTGACTGACGGCATTGTGGGTGAGTGTGCAGTATCGGGTTGGCAGGTTGATTCACTGACGTCATTGTGGGTGAGTTTGCAGTATCGGGTTGGCAGGTTGATTGACTGACGTCATTGTGGGTGAGTGTGCAGTATCGGGTCGGCAGGTTGATTGACTGATGCCATTGTGGGTGAGTGTGCAGTACCGGGTTGGCAGGTTGATTGACGTCATTGTGGGTGAGTGTGCAGTATCGTGTTGTCAGCTTCATTGACTGACGTCATTGTGGGTGAGTGTGCAGTATCGGGTTGGCAGGTTGATTGACTGATGTCATTGTGGGTGAGTGTGCAGTATCGGGTTGGCAGGTTGATTGACTGACTTCATTGTGGGTGAGTGTGCAGTATCGGGTTGGCAAGTTGATTGACGTCATTGTGGGTGAGTGTGCAGTATCGGGTTGGCAGGTTGATTGACTAACATTGTGGGTGAGTGTGCAGTATCGGGTTGGCAGGTTGATTGACTGACGTCATTGTGGGTGAGTGTGCAGTATCGGGTTGGCAGGTTGATTGACTGACGTCATTGTGGGTGAGTGTACAGTATCGGGTTGGCAGGTTGATTGACTCACATTGTGGGTGAGTGTGCAGTATCGGGTTGGCAGGTTGATTGACTGACGTCATTGTGGGTGAGTGTGCAGTATCGGGTTGGCAGGGTGATTGACTGACGTCATTGTGTGTGAGTGTGCAGTACCGGGTTGGCAGGTTGATTGATTGACGTCATTGTGGGTGAGTGTGCAGTATCGGGTTGGCAGATTGATTGACTGACGTCATTGTGGGTGAGTGTGCAGTATCGGGTTGGCAGGTTGATTGACTGACATTGTGGGTGAGTGTGCAGTATCGGGTTGGCAGGTTGATTGACTGACGTCATAGTGTGTCAGTGTGCAGTATCGGGTTGGCGGGTTGATTGACTGACGTCATTGTGGGTGAGTGTGTAGTATCGGGTTGGCAGGTTGATTGACGTCATTGTGGGTGAGAGTGCAGTATCGGGCTGGCAGGTTGATTGACTGACGTCATTGTGGGTGAGTGTGCAGTATCGGGTTGGCAGGTTGATTGACGTCATTGTGGGTGAGTGTGCAGTATCGGGTTGGCAGGTTGATGTACAGACGTCATTGTGGGTGAGTGTGCAATATCGGGTTGGCAGGTTGATTGACTGACGTCATTGTGGGTGAGTGTGCAGTATCGGGTTGGCAGGTTGATTGACGTCATTGTGGGTGAGTGTGCAGTATCGGGTTGGCAGGTTGATTGACTGACGTCATTGTGGGTGAGTGTGCAGTATCGGGTTGGCAGGTTGATTGACGTCATTGTGGTTGAGTGTGCAGTATCGGGTTGGCAGTTTGATTGACGTCCTTGTGGGTGAATATGCAGTATCGGGTTGGCAGGTTGATTGACGTCATTGTGGGTGAGTGTGCAGTATTGGGTTGGCAGGTTGACTGACGTCATTGTGTGTGAGTGTGCAGTATCTGGTTGGCAGGTTGATTGACTGACGTCATTGTGGGTGAGTGTGCAGTATCGGGTTGGCAGGTTGATTGACTGACGCATTGTGGGTGAGGGTGCAGTATCTGGTTGGCAGGTTGATTGACTGACGTCATTGTGGGTGAGTGTGCAGTATCGGGTTGGCAGGTTGATTGACTGACGTCATTGTGGGTGAGTGTGCAGTATCGGGTCGGCAGGTTGATTGACTGACGTCATTGTGGGTGAGTGTGCCGTACCGGGTTGGCAGGTTGATTTATTGACGTCATTGTGGGTGAGTGTGCAGTATCGGGTTGGCAGGTTGATTGACGTCATTGTGGGTGAGTGTGCAGTATCGTGTTGTCAGGTTCATTGACTGACGTCATTGTGGGTGAGTGTGCAGTATCGGGTTGGCAGGTTGATTGACTGATGTCATTGTGGGTGAGTGTGCAGTATCGGGTTGGCAGGTTGATTGACTGACTTCATTGTGGGTGAGTGTGCAGTATCGGGTTGGCAAGTTGATTGACGTCATTGTGGGTGAGTGTGCAGTATCGGGTTGGCAGGTTGATTGACTGACATTGTGGGTGAGTGTGCAGTATCGTGTTGGCAGCTTGATTGACTGACGTCATCGTGGGTGAGTGTGCAGTATCGGGTTGGCAGGTTGATTGACTGACGTCATTGTGGGTGAGTGTGCAGTATCTGGTTGGCAGGTTGATTGTCTGACGTCATTGTGGGTGAGTGTGCAGTATCAGGTTGGCAGGTTGATTGACGTCAATGTGGGTGAGTGTGCAGTATCTGGTTGGCAGGTTGATTGACTGACGTCATTGTGGGTGAGTGTGCAGTATCGGGTTGGCAGGTTGATTGACGTCATTGTGGGTGAGTGTGCAGTATCGGGTTGGCAGGTTGATTGACTGACGTCATTGTGGGTGAGTGTGCAGTATCGGGTTGGCAGGTTGATTTATTGACGTCATTGTGGGTGAGTGTGCAGTATCGGGTTGGCAGGTTGATTGACGTCATTGTGGGTGAGTGTGCAGTATCGGGTTGGCAGGTTGATTGACTGACGTCATTGTGGGTGAGTGTGCAATATCAGGTTGGCAGGTTGATTGACTGACGTCATTGTGGGTGAGTGTGCAGTATCGGGTTGGCAGGTTGTTTGACGTCATTGTGGGTGAGTGTGCAGTATCGGGTTGGCGGGTTGATTGACTGACGGCATTGTGGGTGAGTGTGCAGTATCGGGTTGGCAGGTTGATTCACTGACGTCATTGTGGGTGAGTTTGCAGTATCGGGTTGGCAGGTTGATTGACTGACGTCATTGTGGGTGAGTGTGCAGTATCGGGTCGGCAGGTTGATTGACTGATGCCATTGTGGGTGAGTGTGCAGTACCGGGTTGGCAGGTTGATTGACGTCATTGTGGGTGAGTGTGCAGTATCGTGTTGTCAGCTTCATTGACTGACGTCATTGTGGGTGAGTGTGCAGTATCGGGTTGGCAGGTTGATTGACTGATGTCATTGTGGGTGAGTGTGCAGTATCGGGTTGGCAGGTTGATTGACTGACTTCATTGTGGGTGAGTGTGCAGTATCGGGTTGGCAAGTTGATTGACGTCATTGTGGGTGAGTGTGCAGTATCGGGTTGGCAGGTTGATTGACTAACATTGTGGGTGAGTGTGCAGTATCGGGTTGGCAGGTTGATTGACTGACGTCATTGTGGGTGAGTGTGCAGTATCGGGTTGGCAGGTTGATTGACTGACGTCATTGTGGGTGAGTGTACAGTATCGGGTTGGCAGGTTGATTGACTCACATTGTGGGTGAGTGTGCAGTATCGGGTTGGCAGGTTGATTGACTGACGTCATTGTGGGTGAGTGTGCAGTATCGGGTTGGCAGGGTGATTGACTGACGTCATTGTGTGTGAGTGTGCAGTACCGGGTTGGCAGGTTGATTGATTGACGTCATTGTGGGTGAGTGTGCAGTATCGGGTTGGCAGATTGATTGACTGACGTCATTGTGGGTGAGTGTGCAGTATCGGGTTGGCAGGTTGATTGACTGACATTGTGGGTGAGTGTGCAGTATCGGGTTGGCAGGTTGATTGACTGACGTCATAGTGTGTCAGTGTGCAGTATCGGGTTGGCGGGTTGATTGACTGACGTCATTGTGGGTGAGTGTGTAGTATCGGGTTGGCAGGTTGATTGACGTCATTGTGGGTGAGAGTGCAGTATCGGGCTGGCAGGTTGATTGACTGACGTCATTGTGGGTGAGTGTGCAGTATCGGGTTGGCAGGTTGATTGACGTCATTGTGGGTGAGTGTGCAGTATCGGGTTGGCAGGTTGATGTACAGACGTCATTGTGGGTGAGTGTGCAATATCGGGTTGGCAGGTTGATTGACTGACGTCATTGTGGGTGAGTGTGCAGTATCGGGTTGGCAGGTTGATTGACGTCATTGTGGGTGAGTGTGCAGTATCGGGTTGGCAGGTTGATTGACTGACGTCATTGTGGGTGAGTGTGCAGTATCGGGTTGGCAGGTTGATTGACGTCATTGTGGTTGAGTGTGCAGTATCGGGTTGGCAGTTTGATTGACGTCCTTGTGGGTGAATATGCAGTATCGGGTTGGCAGGTTGATTGACGTCATTGTGGGTGAGTGTGCAGTATTGGGTTGGCAGGTTGACTGACGTCATTGTGTGTGAGTGTGCAGTATCTGGTTGGCAGGTTGATTGACTGACGTCATTGTGGGTGAGTGTGCAGTATCGGGTTGGCAGGTTGATTGATGTCATTGTGGGTGAGTGTGCAGTATCGGGTTGGCGGGTTGATTGACTGACGTCATTGTGGGTGAGTGTGCAGTATCGGGTTGGCAGGTTGATTGACTGACGTCATTGTGGGTGAGTGTGCAGTATCGGGTTGGCAGGTTGATTGACTGACGTCATTGTGGGTGAGTGTGCAGTATCGGGTTGGCAGGTTGATTGACTGACATTGTGGGTGACTGTGCAGTATCGGGTTGGCAGGTTGATTGACTGACGTCATTGTGGGTGAGTGTGCAGTATCGGGTTGGCAGGTTGATTGACTGACGTCATTGTGGGTGAGTGTGCAGTATCGGGTTGGCAGGTTGATTGACTGTCGTCATTGTGGGTGAGTGTGCAGTATCTGGTTGGCAGGTTGATTGACTGACGTCATTGTGGGTGAGTGTGCAGTATCGGGTTGGCAGGTTGATTGACTGACGTCATTGTGGGTGAGTGTGTAGTATCGGGTCGGCAGGTTGATTGACTGACGTCATTGTGGGTGAGTGTGCCGTACCGGGTTGGCAGGTTGATTGACATCATTGTGGGTGAGTGTGCAGTATCGTGTTGGCAGGTTGATTGACTAACGTCATTGTGGGTGAGTGTGCAGTATCGGGTTGGCAGGTTGATTGACTGATGTCATTGTGGGTGAGTGTGCAGTATCGTGTTGGCAGGTTGATTGACTGACGTCATCGTGGGTGAGTGTGCAGTATCGGGTTGGCAGGTTGATTGACGTTATTGTGGGTGAGAGTGCAGTATCGGGTTGGCAGGTTGATTGACTGACGTCATTGTGGGTGAGAGTGCAGTATCGGGTTGGCAGGTTGATTGACGTCATTGTGGGTGAGTGTGCAGTATCGGGTTGGCAGGTTGATTGACTGACGTCATTGTGGGTGAGTGTGCAATATCGGGTTGGCAGGTTGATTGACTGACCTCATTGTGGGTGAGTGTGCAGTATCGGGTTGGCAGGTTGATTGACGTCATTGTGGGTGAGTGTGCAGTATCGGGTTGGCGGGTTGATTGACTGACGTCATTGTGGGTGAGTGTGCAGTATCGGGTTGGCAGGTTGATTGACTGACTTCATTTTGGGTGAGTGTGCAGTATCGGGTTGGCAAGTTGATTGACGTCATTGTGGGTGAGTGTGCAGTATCGGGTTGGCAGGTTGATTGACTGACATTGTGGGTGAGTGTGCAGTATCGGGTTGGCAGGTTGATTGACTGATGTCATTGTGGGTGAGTGTGCAGTATCGGGTTGGCAGTTTGATTGACGTCCTTGTGGGTGAATATGCAGTATCGGGTTGGCAGGTTGATTGACGTCATTGTGGGTGAGTGTGCAGTATTGGGTTGGCAGGTTGACTGACGTCATTTTGTGTGAGTGTGCAGTATCTGGTTGGCAGGTTGATTGACTGACGTCATTGTGGGTGAGTGTGCAGTATCGGGTTGGCAGGTTGATTGACGTCATTGTGGGTGAATGTGCAGTATCGGGTTGGCGAGTTGATTGACTGACGTCATTGTGGGTGAGTGTGCAGTATCGGGCTAGCAGGTTGATTGACTGACGTCATTGTGGGTGAGTGTGCAGTATCGGGTTGGCAGGTTAATTGACTGACATTGTGGGTGACTGTCCAGTATCGGGTTGGCAGGTTGATTGACTGACGTCATTGTGGGTGAGTGTGCAGTATCGGGTTGGCAGGTTGATTGACTGACGTCATTGTGGGTGAGTGTGCAGTATCGGGTTGGCAGGTTGATTGACTGACGTCATTGTGGGTGAGTGTGCAGTATCTGGTTGGCAGGTTGATTGACTGACGTCATTGTGGGTGAGTGTGCAGTATCGGGTTGGAAGGTTGATTGACTGACGTCATTGTGGGTGAGTGTGCAGTATCGGGTCGGCAGGTTGATTGACTGACGTCATTGTGGGTGAGTGTGCAGTATCGGGCTGGCAGGTTGATTGACTGACGTCATTGTGGGTGAGTGTGCAGTATCGGGTTGGCAGGTTGATTGACTGACATTGTGGGTGACTGTGCAGTATCGGGTTGGCAGGTTGATTGACAGACGTCATTGTGGGTGAGTGTGCAGTATCGGGTTGGCAGGTTGATTGACTGATGTCATTGTGGGTGAGTGTGCAGTATTGGGTCGGCAGGTTGATTGACTGACGTCATTGTGGGTGAGTGTGCCGTACCGGGTTGGCAGGTTGATTGACATCATTGTGGGTGAGTGTGCAGTATCGTGTTGGCAGGTTGATTGACTAACGTCATTGTGGGTGAGTGTGCAGTATCGGGTTGGGAGGTTGATTGACTGATGTCATTGTGGGTGAGAGTGCAGTATCGTGTTGGCAGGTTGATTGACTGACGTCATCGTGGGTGAGTGTGCAGTATCGGGTTGGCAGGTTGATTGACTGACGTCATTGTGGGTGAGTGTGCAGTATCGGGTTGGCAGGTTGATTGACTGACATTGTGGGTGAGTATGCAGTTTCGGGTTGGCAGGTTCATTGACTGACGTCATTGTGGGTGAGTGTGCAGTATCGCGTTGGCGGGTTGATTGACTGACGTCATTGTGGGTGAGTGTGCAGTATCGGGCTAGCAGGTTGATTGACTGACGTCATTGTGGGTGAGTGTGCAGTATCGGGTTGGCAGGTTGATTGACTGACATTGTGGGTGACTGTCCAGTATCGGGTTGGCAGGTTGATTGACTGACGTCATTGTGGGTGAGTGTGCAGTATCGGGTTGGCAGGTTGATTGACTGACGTCATTGTGGGTGAGTGTGCAGTATCTGGTTGGCAGGTTGATTGACTGACGTCATTGTGGGTGAGTGTGCAGTATCGGGTTGGAAGGTTGATTGACTGACGTCATTGTGGGTGAGTGTGCAGTATCGGGTCGGCAGGTTGATTGACTGACGTCATTGTGGGTGAGTGTGCAGTATCGGGCTGGCAGGTTGATTGACTGACGTCATTGTGGGTGAGTGTGCAGTATCGGGTTGGCAGGTTGATTGACTGACATTGTGGGTGACTGTGCAGTATCGGGTTGGGAGGTTGATTGACAGACGTCATTGTGGGTGAGTGTGCAGTATCGGGTTGGCAGGTTGATTGACTGATGTCATTGTGGGTGAGTGTGCAGTATTGGGTCGGCAGGCTGATTGACTGACGTCATTGTGGGTGAGTGTGCCGTACCGGGTTGGCAGGTTGATTGACATCATTGTGGGTGAGTGTGCAGTATCGTGTTGGCAGGTTGATTGACTAACGTCATTGTGGGTGAGTGTGCAGTATCGGGTTGGGAGGTTGATTGACTGATGTCATTGTGGGTGAGTGTGCAGTATCGTGTTGGCAGGTTGATTGACTGACGTCATCGTGGGTGAGTGTGCAGTATCGGGTTGGCAGGTTGATTGACTGACATCATTGTGGGTGAGTGTGCAGTATCGGGTTGGCAGGTTGATTGACTGACATTGTGGGTGAGTATGCAGTTTCGGGTTGGCAGGTTCATTGACTGACGTCACTGTGGGTGAGTGTGCAGTATCGCGTTGGCGGTTTGATTGACTGACGTCATTGTGGGTAAGTGTGCAGTATCGGGTTGGCAGGTTGATTGACGTGATTGTGGGTGAGAGTGCAGTATCGGGTTGGCAGGTTGATTGACTGACGTCATTGTGGGTGAGAGTGCAGTATCGGGTTGGCAGGTTGATTGACGTCATTGTGGGTGAGTGTGCAGTATCGGGTTGGCAGGTTGATTGACTGACATTGTGGGTGACTGTGCAGTATCGGGTTGGCAGGTTGATTGACAGACGTCATTGTGGGTGAGTGTGCAGTATCGGGTTGGCAGGTTGATTGACTGATGTCATTGTGGGTGAGTGTGCAGTATTGGGTCGGCAGGTTGATTGACTGACGTCATTGTGGGTGAGTGTGCCGTACCGGGTTGGCAGGTTGATTGACATCATTGTGGGTGAGTGTGCAGTATCGTGTTGGCAGGTTGATTGACTAACGTCATTGTGGGTGAGTGTGCAGTATCGGGTTGGGAGGTTGATTGACTGATGTCATTGTGGGTGAGTGTGCAGTATCGTGTTGGCAGGTTGATTGACTGACGTCATCGTGGGTGAGTGTGCAGTATCGGGTTGGCAGGTTAATTGACTGACGTCATTGTGGGTGAGTGTGCAGTATCGGGTTGGCAGGTTGATTGACTGACATTGTGGGTGAGTATGCAGTTTCGGGTTGGCAGGTTCATTGACTGACGTCATTGTGGGTGAGTGTGCAGTATCGCGTTGGCGGGTTGATTGACTGACGTCATTGTGGGTGAGTGTGCAGTATCGGGCTAGCAGGTTGATTGACTGACGTCATTGTGGGTGAGTGTGCAGTATCGGGTTGGCAGGTTGATTGACTGACATTGTGGGTGACTGTCCAGTATCGGGTTGGCAGGTTGATTGACTGACGTCATTGTGGGTGAGTGTGCAGTATCGGGTTGGCAGGTTGATTGACTGACGTCATTGTGGGTGAGTGTGCAGTATCTGGTTGGCAGGTTGATTGACGTCATTGTGGGTGAGTGTGCAGTATCGGGTTGGCAGGTTGATTGACTGACGTCATTGTGGGTGAGTGTGCAATATTGGGTTGTCAGGTTGATTGACTGACCTCATTGTGGGTGAGTGTGCAGTATCGGGTTGGCAGGTTGATTGACTGACTTCATTTTGGGTGAGTGTGCAGTATCGGGTTGGCAAGTTGATTGACGTCATTGTGGGTGAGTGTGCTGTATCGGGTTGGCAGGTTGATTGACTGACATTGTGGGTGAGTGTGCAGTATCGGGTTGGCAGGTTGATTGACGTCATTGTGGGTGAGTGTGCAGTATCGGGTTGGCGGGTTGATTGACTGACGTCATTGTGGGTGAGTGTGCAGTATCGGGTTGGCAGGTTGATTGACTGACTTCATTTTGGGTGAGTGTGCAGTATCGGGTTGGCAAGTTGATTGACGTCATTGTGGGTGAGTGTGCAGTATCGGGTTGGCAGGTTGATTGACTGACATTGTGGGTGAGTGTGCAGTATCGGGTTGGCAGGTTGATTGACTGATGTCATTGTGGGTGAGTGTGCAGTATCGGGTTGGCAGTTTGATTGACGTCCTTGTGGGTGAATATGCAGTATCGGGTTGGCAGGTTGATTGACGTCATTGTGGGTGAGTGTGCAGTATTGGGTTGGCAGGTTGACTGACGTCATTTTGTGTGAGTGTGCAGTATCTGGTTGGCAGGTTGATTGACTGACGTCATTGTGGGTGAGTGTGCAGTATCGGGTTGGCAGGTTGATTGACGTCATTGTGGGTGAATGTGCAGTATCGGGTTGGCGAGTTGATTGACTGACGTCATTGTGGGTGAGTGTGCAGTATCGGGCTAGCAGGTTGATTGACTGACGTCATTGTGGGTGAGTGTGCAGTATCGGGTTGGCAGGTTAATTGACTGACATTGTGGGTGACTGTCCAGTATCGGGTTGGCAGGTTGATTGACTGACGTCATTGTGGGTGAGTGTGCAGTATCTTGTTGGCAGGTTGATTGACTGACGTCATTGTGGGTGAGTGTGCAGTATCGGGTTGGCAGGTTGATTGACTGACGTCATTGTGGGTGAGTGTGCAGTATCTGGTTGGCAGGTTGATTGACTGACGTCATTGTGGGTGAGTGTGCAGTATCGGGTTGGAAGGTTGATTGACTGACGTCATTGTGGGTGAGTGTGCAGTATCGGGTCGGCAGGTTGATTGACTGACGTCATTGTGGGTGAGTGTGCAGTATCGGGCTGGCAGGTTGATTGACTGACGTCATTGTGGGTGAGTGTGCAGTATCGGGTTGGCAGGTTGATTGACTGACATTGTGGGTGACTGTGCAGTATCGGGTTGGCAGGTTGATTGACAGACGTCATTGTGGGTGAGTGTGCAGTATCGGGTTGGCAGGTTGATTGACTGATGTCATTGTGGGTGAGTGTGCAGTATTGGGTCGGCAGGTTGATTGACTGACGTCATTGTGGGTGAGTGTGCCGTACCGGGTTGGCAGGTTGATTGACATCATTGTGGGTGAGTGTGCAGTATCGTGTTGGCAGGTTGATTGACTAACGTCATTGTGGGTGAGTGTGCAGTATCGGGTTGGGAGGTTGATTGACTGATGTCATTGTGGGTGAGTGTGCAGTATCGTGTTGGCAGGTTGATTGACTGACGTCATCGTGGGTGAGTGTGCAGTATCGGGTTGGCAGGTTGATTGACTGACGTCATTGTGGGTGAGTGTGCAGTATCGGGTTGGCAGGTTGATTGACTGACATTGTGGGTGAGTATGCAGTATCGGGCTAGCAGGTTGATTGACTGACGTCATTGTGGGTGAGTGTGCAGTATCGGGTTGGCAGGTTGATTGACTGACATTGTGGGTGACTGTCCAGTATCGGGTTGGCAGGTTGATTGACTGACGTCATTGTGGGTGAGTGTGCAGTATCGGGTTGGCAGGTTGATTGACTGACGTCATTGTGGGTGAGTGTGCAGTATCTGGTTGGCAGGTTGATTGACTGACGTCATTGTGGGTGAGTGTGCAGTATCGGGTTGGAAGGTTGATTGACTGACGTCATTGTGGGTGAGTGTGCAGTATCGGGTCGGCAGGTTGATTGACTGACGTCATTGTGGGTGAGTGTGCAGTATCGGGCTGGCAGGTTGATTGACTGACGTCATTGTGGGTGAGTGTGCAGTATCGGGTTGGCAGGTTGATTGACTGACATTGTGGGTGACTGTGCAGTATCGGGTTGGCAGGTTGATTGACAGACGTCATTGTGGGTGAGTGTGCAGTATCGGGTTGGCAGGTTGATTGACTGATGTCATTGTGGGTGAGTGTGCAGTATTGGGTCGGCAGGCTGATTGACTGACGTCATTGTGGGTGAGTGTGCCGTACCGGGTTGGCAGGTTGATTGACATCATTGTGGGTGAGTGTGCAGTATCGTGTTGGCAGGTTGATTGACTAACGTCATTGTGGGTGAGTGTGCAGTATCGGGTTGGGAGGTTGATTGACTGATGTCATTGTGGGTGAGTGTGCAGTATCGTGTTGGCAGGTTGATTGACTGACGTCATCGTGGGTGAGTGTGCAGTATCGGGTTGGCAGGTTGATTGACTGACGTCATTGTGGGTGAGTGTGCAGTATCGGGTTGGCAGGTTGATTGACTGACATTGTGGGTGAGTATGCAGTTTCGGGTTGGCAGGTTCATTGACTGACGTCACTGTGGGTGAGTGTGCAGTATCGCGTTGGCGGGTTGATTGACTGACGTCATTGTGGGTAGGTGTGCAGTATCGGGTTGGCAGGTTGATTGACGTGATTGTGGGTGAGAGTGCAGTATCGGGTTGGCAGGTTGATTGACTGACGTCATTGTGGGTGAGAGTGCAGTATCGGGTTGGCAGGTTGATTGACGTCATTGTGGGTGAGTGTGCAGTATCGGGTTGGCAGGTTGATTGACTGACGTCATTGTGGGTGAGTGTGCAATATTGGGTTGTCAGGTTGATTGACTGACCTCATTGTGGGTGAGTGTGCAGTATCGGGTTGGCAGGTTGATTGACTGACTTCATTTTGGGTGAGTGTGCAGTATCGGGTTGGCAAGTTGATTGACGTCATTGTGGGTGAGTGTGCTGTATCGGGTTGGCAGGTTGATTGACTGACATTGTGGGTGAGTGTGCAGTATCGGGTTGGCAGGTTGATTGACTGACGTCTTTGTGGGTGAGTGTGCAGTATCGGGTTGGCAGGTTGATTGACTGACGTCATTGTGGGTGAGTGTGCAGTATCGGGTTGGCAGGTTGATTGACTCACATTGTGGGTGAGTGTGCAGTATCGGGTTGGCAGGTTGATTGACAGACGTCATTGTGAGTGAGTGTGCAGTAGCGGGTTGGCAGGTTGATTGATTGACGTCATTGTGGGTGAGTGTGCAGTATCGGGTTGGCAGATTGATTGACTGAAGTCATTGTGGGTGAGTGTGCAGTATCGGGTTGGCAGGTTGATTGACTGACATCATTGTGGGAGAGTGTGCAGTATCGGGTTGACAGGTTGATTGACGTCATTGTGGGTGAGTGTGCAGCATCGGGTTGGCAGGTTGATTGACTGACGTCATTGTGGGTGAGTGTGCAGTATCGGGTTGGCAGGTTGATTGACGTCATTGTGGGTGAGTGTGCAGTATCGGGTTGGCGGGTTGATTGACTGACGTCATTGTGGGTGAGTGTGCAGTATCGGGTTGGCAGGTTGATTGACTGACGTCATTGTGGGTGAGTGTGCAGTATCGGGTTGGCAGGTTGATTGACGTCATTGTGGGTGAGTGTGCAGTACCGGGTTGGCAGGTTGATTGACGTCATTGTGGGTGAGTGTGCAGTATCGTGTTGGCAGGTTGATTGACTGACGTCATTGTGGGTGAGTGTGCAGTATCGGGTTGGCAGGTTGATTGACTGACTTCATTGTGGGTGAGTGTGCAGTATCGGGTTGGCAAGTTGATTGACGTCATTGTGGGTGAGTGTGCAGTATCGGGTTGGCAGGTTGATTGACTGACATTGTGGGTGAGTGTGCAGTATCAGGTTGGCAGGTTGATTGACGTCAATGTGGGTGAGTGTGCAGTATCTGGTTGGCAGGTTGATTGACTGACGTCATTGTGGGTGAGTGTGCAGTAT
Source organism: Mobula birostris (assembly GCF_030028105.1). Taxonomy (NCBI): domain Eukaryota; kingdom Metazoa; phylum Chordata; class Chondrichthyes; order Myliobatiformes; family Myliobatidae; genus Mobula; species Mobula birostris. The sequence continues at coordinate 26,392 of NW_027275570.1, read as the reverse complement.
CGGGTTGGCAGGTTGATTGACGTCATTGTGGGTGAGTGTGCAGTATCGTGTTGGCAGGTTGATTGACTGACGTCATCGTGGGTGAGTGTGCAGTATCGGGTTGGCAGGTTGATTGACTGACGTCATTGTGGGTGAGTGTGCAGTATCGGGTTGGCAGGTTGATTGACTGACATTGTGGGTGAGTATGCAGTATCGGGCTAGCAGGTTGATTGACTGACGTCATTGTGGGTGAGTGTGCAGTATCGGGTTGGCAGGTTGATTGACTGACATTGTGGGTGACTGTCCAGTATCGGGTTGGCAGGTTGATTGACTGACGTCATTGTGGGTGAGTGTGCAGTATCGGGTTGGCAGGTTGATTGACTGACGTCATTGTGGGTGAGTGTGCAGTATCTGGTTGGCAGGTTGATTGACTGACGTCATTGTGGGTGAGTGTGCAGTATCGGGTTGGAAGGTTGATTGACTGACGTCATTGTGGGTGAGTGTGCAGTATCGGGTCGGCAGGTTGATTGACTGACGTCATTGTGGGTGAGTGTGCAGTATCGGGCTGGCAGGTTGATTGACTGACGTCATTGTGGGTGAGTGTGCAGTATCGGGTTGGCAGGTTGATTGACTGACATTGTGGGTGACTGTGCAGTATCGGGTTGGCAGGTTGATTGACAGACGTCATTGTGGGTGAGTGTGCAGTATCGGGTTGGCAGGTTGATTGACTGATGTCATTGTGGGTGAGTGTGCAGTATTGGGTCGGCAGGCTGATTGACTGACGTCATTGTGGGTGAGTGTGCCGTACCGGGTTGGCAGGTTGATTGACATCATTGTGGGTGAGTGTGCAGTATCGTGTTGGCAGGTTGATTGACTAACGTCATTGTGGGTGAGTGTGCAGTATCGGGTTGGGAGGTTGATTGACTGATGTCATTGTGGGTGAGTGTGCAGTATCGTGTTGGCAGGTTGATTGACTGACGTCATCGTGGGTGAGTGTGCAGTATCGGGTTGGCAGGTTGATTGACTGACGTCATTGTGGGTGAGTGTGCAGTATCGGGTTGGCAGGTTGATTGACTGACATTGTGGGTGAGTATGCAGTTTCGGGTTGGCAGGTTCATTGACTGACGTCACTGTGGGTGAGTGTGCAGTATCGCGTTGGCGGGTTGATTGACTGACGTCATTGTGGGTAGGTGTGCAGTATCGGGTTGGCAGGTTGATTGACGTGATTGTGGGTGAGAGTGCAGTATCGGGTTGGCAGGTTGATTGACTGACGTCATTGTGGGTGAGAGTGCAGTATCGGGTTGGCAGGTTGATTGACGTCATTGTGGGTGAGTGTGCAGTATCGGGTTGGCAGGTTGATTGACTGACGTCATTGTGGGTGAGTGTGCAATATTGGGTTGTCAGGTTGATTGACTGACCTCATTGTGGGTGAGTGTGCAGTATCGGGTTGGCAGGTTGATTGACTGACTTCATTTTGGGTGAGTGTGCAGTATCGGGTTGGCAAGTTGATTGACGTCATTGTGGGTGAGTGTGCTGTATCGGGTTGGCAGGTTGATTGACTGACATTGTGGGTGAGTGTGCAGTATCGGGTTGGCAGGTTGATTGACTGACGTCTTTGTGGGTGAGTGTGCAGTATCGGGTTGGCAGGTTGATTGACTGACGTCATTGTGGGTGAGTGTGCAGTATCGGGTTGGCAGGTTGATTGACTCACATTGTGGGTGAGTGTGCAGTATCGGGTTGGCAGGTTGATTGACAGACGTCATTGTGAGTGAGTGTGCAGTAGCGGGTTGGCAGGTTGATTGATTGACGTCATTGTGGGTGAGTGTGCAGTATCGGGTTGGCAGATTGATTGACTGAAGTCATTGTGGGTGAGTGTGCAGTATCGGGTTGGCAGGTTGATTGACTGACATCATTGTGGGAGAGTGTGCAGTATCGGGTTGACAGGTTGATTGACGTCATTGTGGGTGAGTGTGCAGCATCGGGTTGGCAGGTTGATTGACTGACGTCATTGTGGGTGAGTGTGCAGTATCGGGTTGGCAGGTTGATTGACGTCATTGTGGGTGAGTGTGCAGTATCGGGTTGGCGGGTTGATTGACTGACGTCATTGTGGGTGAGTGTGCAGTATCGGGTTGGCAGGTTGATTGACTGACGTCATTGTGGGTGAGTGTGCAGTATCGGGTTGGCAGGTTGATTGACGTCATTGTGGGTGAGTGTGCAGTACCGGGTTGGCAGGTTGATTGACGTCATTGTGGGTGAGTGTGCAGTATCGTGTTGGCAGGTTGATTGACTGACGTCATTGTGGGTGAGTGTGCAGTATCGGGTTGGCAGGTTGATTGACTGACTTCATTGTGGGTGAGTGTGCAGTATCGGGTTGGCAAGTTGATTGACGTCATTGTGGGTGAGTGTGCAGTATCGGGTTGGCAGGTTGATTGACTGACATTGTGGGTGAGTGTGCAGTATCAGGTTGGCAGGTTGATTGACGTCAATGTGGGTGAGTGTGCAGTATCTGGTTGGCAGGTTGATTGACTGACGTCATTGTGGGTGAGTGTGCAGTATCGGGTTGGCAGGTTGATTGACGTCATTGTGGGTGAGTGTGCAGTATCGGGTTGGCAGGTTGATTGACTGACGTCATTGTGGGTGAGTGTGCAGTATCGGGTTGGCAGGTTGATTTATTGACGTCATTGTGGGTGAGTGTGCAGTATCGGGTTGGCAGGTTGATTGACGTCATTGTGGGTGAGTGTGCAGTATCGGGTTGGCAGGTTGATTGACTGACGTCATTGTGGGTGAGTGTGCAATATCAGGTTGGCAGGTTGATTGACTGACGTCATTGTGGGTGAGTGTGCAGTATCGGGTTGGCAGGTTGATTGACGTCATTGTGGGTGAGTGTGCAGTATCGGGTTGGCGGGTTGATTGACTGACGTCATTGTGGGTGAGTGTGCAGTATCGGGTTGGCAGGTTGATTCACTGACGTCATTGTGAGTGAGTGTGCAGTATCGGGTTGGCAGGTTGATTGACTGACGTCATTGTGGGTGAGTGTGCAGTATCGGGTCGGCAGGTTGATTGACTGATGCCATTGTGGGTGAGTGTGCAGTACCGGGTTGGCAGGTTGATTGACGTCATTGTGGGTGAGTGTGCAGTATCGTGTTGTCAGCTTGATTGACTGACGTCATTGTGGGTGAGTGTGCAGTATCGGGTTGGCAGGTTGATTGACTGATGTCATTGTGGGTGAGTGTGCAGTATCGGGTTGGCAGGTTGATTGACTGACTTCATTGTGGGTGAGTGTGCAGTATCGGGTTGGCAAGTTGATTGACGTCATTGTGGGTGAGTGTGCAGTATCGGGTTGGCGGGTTGATTGACTGACGTCATTGTGGGTGAGTGTGCAGTATCGGGTTGGCAGGTTGATTGACGTCATTATGGGTGAGAGTGCAGTATCGGGTTGGCAGGTTGATTGATTGACGTCATTGTGGGTGAGTGTGCAGTATCGGGTTGGCAGGTTGATTGACGTCATTGTGGGTGAGTGTGCAGTATCGGGTTGGCAGGTTGATTGACTGACGTCATTGTGGGTGAGTGTGCAATATCGGGTTGGCAGGTTGATTGACTGACCTCATTGTGGGTGAGTGTGCAGTATCGGGTTGGCAGGTTGATTGACTGACTTCATTTTGGGTGAGTGTGCAGTATCGGGTTGGCAAGTTGATTGACGTCATTGTGGGTGAGTGTGCTGTATCGGGTTGGCAGGTTGATTGACTGACATTGTGGGTGAGTGTGCAGTATCGGGTTGGCAGGTTGATTGACTGACGTCTTTGTGGGTGAGTGTGCAGTATCGGGTTGGCAGGTTGATTGACTGACGTCATTGTGGGTGAGTGTGCAGTATCGGGTTGGCAGGTTGATTGACTCACATTGTGGGTGAGTGTGCAGTATCGGGTTGGCAGGTTGATTGACAGACGTCATTGTGAGTGAGTGTGCAGTAGCGGGTTGGCAGGTTGATTGATTGACGTCATTGTGGGTGAGTGTGCAGTATCGGGTTGGCAGATTGATTGACTGAAGTCATTGTGGGTGAGTGTGCAGTATCGGGTTGGCAGGTTGATTGACTGACATCATTGTGGGAGAGTGTGCAGTATCGGGTTGACAGGTTGATTGACGTCATTGTGGGTGAGTGTGCAGCATCGGGTTGGCAGGTTGATTGACTGACGTCATTGTGGGTGAGTGTGCAGTATCGGGTTGGCAGGTTGATTGACGTCATTGTGGGTGAGTGTGCAGTATCGGGTTGGCGGGTTGATTGACTGACGTCATTGTGGGTGAGTGTGCAGTATCGGGTTGGCAGGTTGATTGACTGACGTCATTGTGGGTGAGTGTGCAGTATCGGGTTGGCAGGTTGATTGACGTCATTGTGGGTGAGTGTGCAGTACCGGGTTGGCAGGTTGATTGACGTCATTGTGGGTGAGTGTGCAGTATCGTGTTGGCAGGTTGATTGACTGACGTCATTGTGGGTGAGTGTGCAGTATCGGGTTGGCAGGTTGATTGACTGACTTCATTGTGGGTGAGTGTGCAGTATCGGGTTGGCAAGTTGATTGACGTCATTGTGGGTGAGTGTGCAGTATCGGGTTGGCAGGTTGATTGACTGACATTGTGGGTGAGTGTGCAGTATCAGGTTGGCAGGTTGATTGACGTCAATGTGGGTGAGTGTGCAGTATCTGGTTGGCAGGTTGATTGACTGACGTCATTGTGGGTGAGTGTGCAGTATCGGGTTGGCAGGTTGATTGACGTCATTGTGGGTGAGTGTGCAGTATCGGGTTGGCAGGTTGATTGACTGACGTCATTGTGGGTGAGTGTGCAGTATCGGGTTGGCAGGTTGATTTATTGACGTCATTGTGGGTGAGTGTGCAGTATCGGGTTGGCAGGTTGATTGACGTCATTGTGGGTGAGTGTGCAGTATCGGGTTGGCAGGTTGATTGACTGACGTCATTGTGGGTGAGTGTGCAATATCAGGTTGGCAGGTTGATTGACTGACGTCATTGTGGGTGAGTGTGCAGTATCGGGTTGGCAGGTTGATTGACGTCATTGTGGGTGAGTGTGCAGTATCGGGTTGGCGGGTTGATTGACTGACGTCATTGTGGGTGAGTGTGCAGTATCGGGTTGGCAGGTTGATTCACTGACGTCATTGTGAGTGAGTGTGCAGTATCGGGTTGGCAGGTTGATTGACTGACGTCATTGTGGGTGAGTGTGCAGTATCGGGTCGGCAGGTTGATTGACTGATGCCATTGTGGGTGAGTGTGCAGTACCGGGTTGGCAGGTTGATTGACGTCATTGTGGGTGAGTGTGCAGTATCGTGTTGTCAGCTTGATTGACTGACGTCATTGTGGGTGAGTGTGCAGTATCGGGTTGGCAGGTTGATTGACTGATGTCATTGTGGGTGAGTGTGCAGTATCGGGTTGGCAGGTTGATTGACTGACTTCATTGTGGGTGAGTGTGCAGTATCGGGTTGGCAAGTTGATTGACGTCATTGTGGGTGAGTGTGCAGTATCGGGTTGGCGGGTTGATTGACTGACGTCATTGTGGGTGAGTGTGCAGTATCGGGTTGGCAGGTTGATTGACGTCATTATGGGTGAGAGTGCAGTATCGGGTTGGCAGGTTGATTGATTGACGTCATTGTGGGTGAGTGTGCAGTATCGGGTTGGCAGGTGATTGACGTCATTGTGGGTGAGTGTGCAGTATCGGGTTGGCAGGTTGATTGACTGACGTCATTGTGGGTGAGTGTGCAATATCGGGTTGGCAGGTTGATTGACTGACCTCATTGTGGGTGAGTGTGCAGTATCGGGTTGGCAGGTTGATTGACTGACTTCATTGTGGGTGAGTGTGCAGTATCGGGTTGGCAAGTTGATTGACGTCATTGTGGGTGAGTGTGCAGTATCGGGTTGGCAGGTTGATTGACTAACATTGTGGGTGAGTGTGCAGTATCGGGTTGGCAGGTTGATTGACTGACGTCATTGTGGGTGAGTGTGCAGTATCGGGTTGGCAGGTTGATTGACTGACGTCATTGTGGGTGAGTGTACAGTATCGGGTTGGCAGGTTGATTGACTCACATTGTGGGTGAGTGTGCAGTATCGGGTTGGCAGGTTGATTGACTGACGTCATTGTGGGTGAGTGTGCAGTATCGGGTTGGCAGGGTGATTGGCTGACGTCATTGTGGGTGAGTGTGCAGTATCGGGTTGGCAGGTTGATTGATTGACGTCATTGTGGGTGAGTGTGCAGTATCGGGTTGGCAGATTGATTGACTGACGTCATTGTGGGTGAGTGTGCAGTATCGGGTTGGCAGGTTGATTGACTGACGTCATTGTGGGTGAGTGTGCAGTATCGGGTTGGCAGGTTGATTGACTGACGTCATTGTGGGTGAGTGTGCAGTATCGGGTTGGCAGGTTGATTGACTGACGTCATTGTGGGTGAGTGTGCAGTATCGGGTTGGCAGGTTGATTGACGTCATTGTGGGTGAGTGTGCAGTATCGGGTTGGCGGGTTGATTGACTGACGTCATTGTGGGTGAGTGTGCAATATCGGGTTGGCAGGTTGATTGACTGACCTCATTGTGGGTGAGTGTGCAGTATCGGGTTGGCAGGTTGATTGACGTCATTGTGGGTGAGTGTGCAGTATCGGGTTGGCGGGTGATTGACTGACGTCATTGTGGGTGAGTGTGCAGTATCGGGTTGGCAGGTTGATTGACTGACTTCATTTTGGGTGAGTGTGCAGTATCGGGTTGGCAAGTTGATTGACGTCATTGTGGGTGAGTGTGCAGTATCGGGTTGGCAGGTTGATTGACTGACATTGTGGGTGAGTGTGCAGTATCGGGTTGGCAGGTTGATTGACTGATGTCATTGTGGGTGAGTGTGCAGTATCGGGTTGGCAGTTTGATTGACGTCCTTGTGGGTGAATATGCAGTATCGGGTTGGCAGGTTGATTGACGTCATTGTGGGTGAGTGTGCAGTATTGGGTTGGCAGGTTGACTGACGTCATTTTGTGTGAGTGTGCAGTATCTGGTTGGCAGGTTGATTGACTGACGTCATTGTGGGTGAGTGTGCAGTATCGGGTTGGCAGGTTGATTGACGTCATTGTGGGTGAATGTGCAGTATCGGGTTGGCGAGTTGATTGACTGACGTCATTGTGGGTGAGTGTGCAGTATCGGGCTAGCAGGTTGATTGACTGACGTCATTGTGGGTGAGTGTGCAGTATCGGGTTGGCAGGTTAATTGACTGACATTGTGGGTGACTGTCCAGTATCGGGTTGGCAGGTTGATTGACTGACGTCATTGTGGGTGAGTGTGCAGTATCGGGTTGGCAGGTTGATTGACTGACGTCATTGTGGGTGAGTGTGCAGTATCGGGTTGGCAGGTTGATTGACTGACGTCATTGTGGGTGAGTGTGCAGTATCTGGTTGGCAGGTTGATTGACTGACGTCATTGTGGGTGAGTGTGCAGTATCGGGTTGGAAGGTTGATTGACTGACGTCATTGTGGGTGAGTGTGCAGTATCGGGTCGGCAGGTTGATTGACTGACGTCATTGTGGGTGAGTGTGCAGTATCGGGCTGGCAGGTTGATTGACTGACGTCATTGTGGGTGAGTGTGCAGTATCGGGTTGGCAGGTTGATTGACTGACATTGTGGGTGACTGTGCAGTATCGGGTTGGCAGGTTGATTGACAGACGTCATTGTGGGTGAGTGTGCAGTATCGGGTTGGCAGGTTGATTGACTGATGTCATTGTGGGTGAGTGTGCAGTATTGGGTCGGCAGGTTGATTGACTGACGTCATTGTGGGTGAGTGTGCCGTACCGGGTTGGCAGGTTGATTGACATCATTGTGGGTGAGTGTGCAGTATCGTGTTGGCAGGTTGATTGACTAACGTCATTGTGGGTGAGTGTGCAGTATCGGGTTGGGAGGTTGATTGACTGATGTCATTGTGGGTGAGTGTGCAGTATCGTGTTGGCAGGTTGATTGACTGACGTCATCGTGGGTGAGTGTGCAGTATCGGGTTGGCAGGTTGATTGACTGACGTCATTGTGGGTGAGTGTGCAGTATCGGGTTGGCAGGTTGATTGACTGACATTGTGGGTGAGTATGCAGTTTCGGGTTGGCAGGTTCATTGACTGACGTCATTGTGGGTGAGTGTGCAGTATCGCGTTGGCGGGTTGATTGACTGACGTCATTGTGGGTGAGTGTGCTGTATCGGGCTAGCAGGTTGATTGACTGACGTCATTGTGGGTGAGTGTGCAGTATCGGGTTGGCAGGTTGATTGACTGACATTGTGGGTGACTGTCCAGTATCGGGTTGGCAGGTTGATTGACTGACGTCATTGTGGGTGAGTGTGCAGTATCGGGTTGGCAGGTTGATTGACTGACGTCATTGTGGGTGAGTGTGCAGTATCTGGTTGGCAGGTTGATTGACTGACGTCATTGTGGGTGAGTGTGCAGTATCGGGTTGGAAGGTTGATTGACTGACGTCATTGTGGGTGAGTGTGCAGTATCGGGTCGGCAGGTTGATTGACTGACGTCATTGTGGGTGAGTGTGCAGTATCGGGCTGGCAGGTTGATTGACTGACGTCATTGTGGGTGAGTGTGCAGTATCGGGTTGGCAGGTTGATTGACTGACATTGTGGGTGACTGTGCAGTATCGGGTTGGGAGGTTGATTGACAGACGTCATTGTGGGTGAGTGTGCAGTATCGGGTTGGCAGGTTGATTGACTGATGTCATTGTGGGTGAGTGTGCAGTATTGGGTCGGCAGGCTGATTGACTGACGTCATTGTGGGTGAGTGTGCCGTACCGGGTTGGCAGGTTGATTGACATCATTGTGGGTGAGTGTGCAGTATCGTGTTGGCAGGTTGATTGACTAACGTCATTGTGGGTGAGTGTGCAGTATCGGGTTGGGAGGTTGATTGACTGATGTCATTGTGGGTGAGTGTGCAGTATCGTGTTGGCAGGTTGATTGACTGACGTCATCGTGGGTGAGTGTGCAGTATCGGGTTGGCAGGTTGATTGACTGACGTCATTGTGGGTGAGTGTGCAGTATCGGGTTGGCAGGTTGATTGACTGACATTGTGGGTGAGTATGCAGTTTCGGGTTGGCAGGTTCATTGACTGACGTCACTGTGGGTGAGTGTGCAGTATCGCGTTGGCGGTTTGATTGACTGACGTCATTGTGGGTAAGTGTGCAGTATCGGGTTGGCAGGTTGATTGACGTGATTGTGGGTGAGAGTGCAGTATCGGGTTGGCAGGTTGATTGACTGACGTCATTGTGGGTGAGAGTGCAGTATCGGGTTGGCAGGTTGATTGACGTCATTGTGGGTGAGTGTGCAGTATCGGGTTGGCAGGTTGATTGACTGACATTGTGGGTGACTGTGCAGTATCGGGTTGGCAGGTTGATTGACAGACGTCATTGTGGGTGAGTGTGCAGTATCGGGTTGGCAGGTTGATTGACTGATGTCATTGTGGGTGAGTGTGCAGTATTGGGTCGGCAGGTTGATTGACTGACGTCATTGTGGGTGAGTGTGCCGTACCGGGTTGGCAGGTTGATTGACATCATTGTGGGTGAGTGTGCAGTATCGTGTTGGCAGGTTGATTGACTAACGTCATTGTGGGTGAGTGTGCAGTATCGGGTTGGGAGGTTGATTGACTGATGTCATTGTGGGTGAGTGTGCAGTATCGTGTTGGCAGGTTGATTGACTGACGTCATCGTGGGTGAGTGTGCAGTATCGGGTTGGCAGGTTAATTGACTGACGTCATTGTGGGTGAGTGTGCAGTATCGGGTTGGCAGGTTGATTGACTGACATTGTGGGTGAGTATGCAGTTTCGGGTTGGCAGGTTCATTGACTGACGTCATTGTGGGTGAGTGTGCAGTATCGCGTTGGCGGGTTGATTGACTGACGTCATTGTGGGTGAGTGTGCAGTATCGGGCTAGCAGGTTGATTGACTGACGTCATTGTGGGTGAGTGTGCAGTATCGGGTTGGCAGGTTGATTGACTGACATTGTGGGTGACTGTCCAGTATCGGGTTGGCAGGTTGATTGACTGACGTCATTGTGGGTGAGTGTGCAGTATCGGGTTGGCAGGTTGATTGACTGACGTCATTGTGGGTGAGTGTGCAGTATCTGGTTGGCAGGTTGATTGACGTCATTGTGGGTGAGTGTGCAGTATCGGGTTGGCAGGTTGATTGACTGACGTCATTGTGGGTGAGTGTGCAATATTGGGTTGTCAGGTTGATTGACTGACCTCATTGTGGGTGAGTGTGCAGTATCGGGTTGGCAGGTTGATTGACTGACTTCATTTTGGGTGAGTGTGCAGTATCGGGTTGGCAAGTTGATTGACGTCATTGTGGGTGAGTGTGCTGTATCGGGTTGGCAGGTTGATTGACTGACATTGTGGGTGAGTGTGCAGTATCGGGTTGGCAGGTTGATTGACGTCATTGTGGGTGAGTGTGCAGTATCGGGTTGGCGGGTTGATTGACTGACGTCATTGTGGGTGAGTGTGCAGTATCGGGTTGGCAGGTTGATTGACTGACTTCATTTTGGGTGAGTGTGCAGTATCGGGTTGGCAAGTTGATTGACGTCATTGTGGGTGAGTGTGCAGTATCGGGTTGGCAGGTTGATTGACTGACATTGTGGGTGAGTGTGCAGTATCGGGTTGGCAGGTTGATTGACTGATGTCATTGTGGGTGAGTGTGCAGTATCGGGTTGGCAGTTTGATTGACGTCCTTGTGGGTGAATATGCAGTATCGGGTTGGCAGGTTGATTGACGTCATTGTGGGTGAGTGTGCAGTATTGGGTTGGCAGGTTGACTGACGTCATTTTGTGTGAGTGTGCAGTATCTGGTTGGCAGGTTGATTGACTGACGTCATTGTGGGTGAGTGTGCAGTATCGGGTTGGCAGGTTGATTGACGTCATTGTGGGTGAATGTGCAGTATCGGGTTGGCGAGTTGATTGACTGACGTCATTGTGGGTGAGTGTGCAGTATCGGGCTAGCAGGTTGATTGACTGACGTCATTGTGGGTGAGTGTGCAGTATCGGGTTGGCAGGTTAATTGACTGACATTGTGGGTGACTGTCCAGTATCGGGTTGGCAGGTTGATTGACTGACGTCATTGTGGGTGAGTGTGCAGTATCGGGTTGGCAGGTTGATTGACTGACGTCATTGTGGGTGAGTGTGCAGTATCGGGTTGGCAGGTTGATTGACTGACGTCATTGTGGGTGAGTGTGCAGTATCTGGTTGGCAGGTTGATTGACTGACGTCATTGTGGGTGAGTGTGCAGTATCGGGTTGGAAGGTTGATTGACTGACGTCATTGTGGGTGAGTGTGCAGTATCGGGTCGGCAGGTTGATTGACTGACGTCATTGTGGGTGAGTGTGCAGTATCGGGCTGGCAGGTTGATTGACTGACGTCATTGTGGGTGAGTGTGCAGTATCGGGTTGGCAGGTTGATTGACTGACATTGTGGGTGACTGTGCAGTATCGGGTTGGCAGGTTGATTGACAGACGTCATTGTGGGTGAGTGTGCAGTATCGGGTTGGCAGGTTGATTGACTGATGTCATTGTGGGTGAGTGTGCAGTATTGGGTCGGCAGGTTGATTGACTGACGTCATTGTGGGTGAGTGTGCCGTACCGGGTTGGCAGGTTGATTGACATCATTGTGGGTGAGTGTGCAGTATCGTGTTGGCAGGTTGATTGACTAACGTCATTGTGGGTGAGTGTGCAGTATCGGGTTGGGAGGTTGATTGACTGATGTCATTGTGGGTGAGTGTGCAGTATCGTGTTGGCAGGTTGATTGACTGACGTCATCGTGGGTGAGTGTGCAGTATCGGGTTGGCAGGTTGATTGACTGACGTCATTGTGGGTGAGTGTGCAGTATCGGGTTGGCAGGTTGATTGACTGACATTGTGGGTGAGTATGCAGTATCGGGCTAGCAGGTTGATTGACTGACGTCATTGTGGGTGAGTGTGCAGTATCGGGTTGGCAGGTTGATTGACTGACATTGTGGGTGACTGTCCAGTATCGGGTTGGCAGGTTGATTGACTGACGTCATTGTGGGTGAGTGTGCAGTATCGGGTTGGCAGGTTGATTGACTGACGTCATTGTGGGTGAGTGTGCAGTATCTGGTTGGCAGGTTGATTGACTGACGTCATTGTGGGTGAGTGTGCAGTATCGGGTTGGAAGGTTGATTGACTGACGTCATTGTGGGTGAGTGTGCAGTATCGGGTCGGCAGGTTGATTGACTGACGTCATTGTGGGTGAGTGTGCAGTATCGGGCTGGCAGGTTGATTGACTGACGTCATTGTGGGTGAGTGTGCAGTATCGGGTTGGCAGGTTGATTGACTGACATTGTGGGTGACTGTGCAGTATCGGGTTGGCAGGTTGATTGACAGACGTCATTGTGGGTGAGTGTGCAGTATCGGGTTGGCAGGTTGATTGACTGATGTCATTGTGGGTGAGTGTGCAGTATTGGGTCGGCAGGCTGATTGACTGACGTCATTGTGGGTGAGTGTGCCGTACCGGGTTGGCAGGTTGATTGACATCATTGTGGGTGAGTGTGCAGTATCGTGTTGGCAGGTTGATTGACTAACGTCATTGTGGGTGAGTGTGCAGTATCGGGTTGGGAGGTTGATTGACTGATGTCATTGTGGGTGAGTGTGCAGTATCGTGTTGGCAGGTTGATTGACTGACGTCATCGTGGGTGAGTGTGCAGTATCGGGTTGGCAGGTTGATTGACTGACGTCATTGTGGGTGAGTGTGCAGTATCGGGTTGGCAGGTTGATTGACTGACATTGTGGGTGAGTATGCAGTTTCGGGTTGGCAGGTTCATTGACTGACGTCACTGTGGGTGAGTGTGCAGTATCGCATTGGCGGGTTGATTGACTGACGTCATTGTGGGTAGGTGTGCAGTATCGGGTTGGCAGGTTGATTGACGTGATTGTGGGTGAGAGTGCAGTATCGGGTTGGCAGGTTGATTGACTGACGTCATTGTGGGTGAGAGTGCAGTATCGGGTTGGCAGGTTGATTGACGTCATTGTGGGTGAGTGTGCAGTATCGGGTTGGCAGGTTGATTGACTGACGTCATTGTGGGTGAGTGTGCAATATTGGGTTGTCAGGTTGATTGACTGACCTCATTGTGGGTGAGTGTGCAGTATCGGGTTGGCAGGTTGATTGACTGACTTCATTTTTGGGTGAGTGTGCAGTATCGGGTTGGCAAGTTGATTGACGTCATTGTGGGTGAGTGTGCTGTATCGGGTTGGCAGGTTGATTGACTGACATTGTGGGTGAGTGTGCAGTATCGGGTTGGCAGGTTGATTGACTGACGTCATTGTGGGTGAGTGTGCAATATCAGGTTGGCAGGTTGATTGACTGACGTCATTGTGGGTGAGTGTGCAGTATCGGGTTGGCAGGTTGATTGACGTCATTGTGGGTGAGTGTGCAGTATCGGGTTGGCGGGTTGATTGACTGACGTCATTGTGGGTGAGTGTGCAGTATCGGGTTGGCAGGTTGATTCACTGACGTCATTGTGAGTGAGTGTGCAGTATCGGGTTGGCAGGTTGATTGACTGACGTCATTGTGGGTGAGTGTGCAGTATCGGGTCGGCAGGTTGATTGACTGATGCCATTGTGGGTGAGTGTGCAGTACCGGGTTGGCAGGTTGATTGACGTCATTGTGGGTGAGTGTGCAGTATCGTGTTGTCAGCTTGATTGACTGACGTCATTGTGGGTGAGTGTGCAGTATCGGGTTGGCAGGTTGATTGACTGATGTCATTGTGGGTGAGTGTGCAGTATCGGGTTGGCAGGTTGATTGACTGACTTCATTGTGGGTGAGTGTGCAGTATCGGGTTGGCAAGTTGATTGACGTCATTGTGGGTGAGTGTGCAGTATCGGGTTGGCGGGTTGATTGACTGACGTCATTGTGGGTGAGTGTGCAGTATCGGGTTGGCAGGTTGATTGACGTCATTATGGGTGAGAGTGCAGTATCGGGTTGGCAGGTTGATTGATTGACGTCATTGTGGGTGAGTGTGCAGTATCGGGTTGGCAGGTTGATTGACGTCATTGTGGGTGAGTGTGCAGTATCGGGTTGGCAGGTTGATTGACTGACGTCATTGTGGGTGAGTGTGCAATATCGGGTTGGCAGGTTGATTGACTGACCTCATTGTGGGTGAGTGTGCAGTATCGGGTTGGCAGGTTGATTGACTGACTTCATTGTGGGTGAGTGTGCAGTATCGGGTTGGCAAGTTGATTGACGTCATTGTGGGTGAGTGTGCAGTATCGGGTTGGCAGGTTGATTGACTAACATTGTGGGTGAGTGTGCAGTATCGGGTTGGCAGGTTGATTGACTGACGTCATTGTGGGTGAGTGTGCAGTATCGGGTTGGCAGGTTGATTGACTGACGTCATTGTGGGTGAGTGTACAGTATCGGGTTGGCAGGTTGATTGACTCACATTGTGGGTGAGTGTGCAGTATCGGGTTGGCAGGTTGATTGACTGACGTCATTGTGGGTGAGTGTGCAGTATCGGGTTGGCAGGGTGATTGGCTGACGTCATTGTGGGTGAGTGTGCAGTATCGGGTTGGCAGGTTGATTGATTGACGTCATTGTGGGTGAGTGTGCAGTATCGGGTTGGCAGATTGATTGACTGACGTCATTGTGGGTGAGTGTGCAGTATCGGGTTGGCAGGTTGATTGACTGACGTCATTGTGGGTGAGTGTGCAGTATCGGGTTGGCAGGTTGATTGACTGACGTCATTGTGGGTGAGTGTGCAGTATCGGGTTGGCAGGTTGATTGACTGACGTCATTGTGGGTGAGTGTGCAGTATCGGGTTGGCAGGTTGATTGACGTCATTGTGGGTGAGTGTGCAGTATCGGGTTGGCGGGTTGATTGACTGACGTCATTGTGGGTGAGTGTGCAATATCGGGTTGGCAGGTTGATTGACTGACCTCATTGTGGGTGAGTGTGCAGTATCGGGTTGGCAGGTTGATTGACGTCATTGTGGGTGAGTGTGCAGTATCGGGTTGGCGGGTTGATTGACTGACGTCATTGTGGGTGAGTGTGCAGTATCGGGTTGGCAGGTTGATTGACTGACTTCATTTTGGGTGAGTGTGCAGTATCGGGTTGGCAAGTTGATTGACGTCATTGTGGGTGAGTGTGCAGTATCGGGTTGGCAGGTTGATTGACTGACATTGTGGGTGAGTGTGCAGTATCGGGTTGGCAGGTTGATTGACTGATGTCATTGTGGGTGAGTGTGCAGTATCGGGTTGGCAGTTTGATTGACGTCCTTGTGGGTGAATATGCAGTATCGGGTTGGCAGGTTGATTGACGTCATTGTGGGTGAGTGTGCAGTATTGGGTTGGCAGGTTGACTGACGTCATTTTGTGTGAGTGTGCAGTATCTGGTTGGCAGGTTGATTGACTGACGTCATTGTGGGTGAGTGTGCAGTATCGGGTTGGCAGGTTGATTGACGTCATTGTGGGTGAATGTGCAGTATCGGGTTGGCGAGTTGATTGACTGACGTCATTGTGGGTGAGTGTGCAGTATCGGGCTAGCAGGTTGATTGACTGACGTCATTGTGGGTGAGTGTGCAGTATCGGGTTGGCAGGTTAATTGACTGACATTGTGGGTGACTGTCCAGTATCGGGTTGGCAGGTTGATTGACTGACGTCATTGTGGGTGAGTGTGCAGTATCGGGTTGGCAGGTTGATTGACTGACGTCATTGTGGGTGAGTGTGCAGTATCGGGTTGGCAGGTTGATTGACTGACGTCATTGTGGGTGAGTGTGCAGTATCTGGTTGGCAGGTTGATTGACTGACGTCATTGTGGGTGAGTGTGCAGTATCGGGTTGGAAGGTTGATTGACTGACGTCATTGTGGGTGAGTGTGCAGTATCGGGTCGGCAGGTTGATTGACTGACGTCATTGTGGGTGAGTGTGCAGTATCGGGCTGGCAGGTTGATTGACTGACGTCATTGTGGGTGAGTGTGCAGTATCGGGTTGGCAGGTTGATTGACTGACATTGTGGGTGACTGTGCAGTATCGGGTTGGCAGGTTGATTGACAGACGTCATTGTGGGTGAGTGTGCAGTATCGGGTTGGCAGGTTGATTGACTGATGTCATTGTGGGTGAGTGTGCAGTATTGGGTCGGCAGGTTGATTGACTGACGTCATTGTGGGTGAGTGTGCCGTACCGGGTTGGCAGGTTGATTGACATCATTGTGGGTGAGTGTGCAGTATCGTGTTGGCAGGTTGATTGACTAACGTCATTGTGGGTGAGTGTGCAGTATCGGGTTGGGAGGTTGATTGACTGATGTCATTGTGGGTGAGTGTGCAGTATCGTGTTGGCAGGTTGATTGACTGACGTCATCGTGGGTGAGTGTGCAGTATCGGGTTGGCAGGTTGATTGACTGACGTCATTGTGGGTGAGTGTGCAGTATCGGGTTGGCAGGTTGATTGACTGACATTGTGGGTGAGTATGCAGTTTCGGGTTGGCAGGTTCATTGACTGACGTCATTGTGGGTGAGTGTGCAGTATCGCGTTGGCGGGTTGATTGACTGACGTCATTGTGGGTGAGTGTGCTGTATCGGGCTAGCAGGTTGATTGACTGACGTCATTGTGGGTGAGTGTGCAGTATCGGGTTGGCAGGTTGATTGACTGACATTGTGGGTGACTGTCCAGTATCGGGTTGGCAGGTTGATTGACTGACGTCATTGTGGGTGAGTGTGCAGTATCGGGTTGGCAGGTTGATTGACTGACGTCATTGTGGGTGAGTGTGCAGTATCTGGTTGGCAGGTTGATTGACTGACGTCATTGTGGGTGAGTGTGCAGTATCGGGTTGGAAGGTTGATTGACTGACGTCATTGTGGGTGAGTGTGCAGTATCGGGTCGGCAGGTTGATTGACTGACGTCATTGTGGGTGAGTGTGCAGTATCGGGCTGGCAGGTTGATTGACTGACGTCATTGTGGGTGAGTGTGCAGTATCGGGTTGGCAGGTTGATTGACTGACATTGTGGGTGACTGTGCAGTATCGGGTTGGGAGGTTGATTGACAGACGTCATTGTGGGTGAGTGTGCAGTATCGGGTTGGCAGGTTGATTGACTGATGTCATTGTGGGTGAGTGTGCAGTATTGGGTCGGCAGGCTGATTGACTGACGTCATTGTGGGTGAGTGTGCCGTACCGGGTTGGCAGGTTGATTGACATCATTGTGGGTGAGTGTGCAGTATCGTGTTGGCAGGTTGATTGACTAACGTCATTGTGGGTGAGTGTGCAGTATCGGGTTGGGAGGTTGATTGACTGATGTCATTGTGGGTGAGTGTGCAGTATCGTGTTGGCAGGTTGATTGACTGACGTCATCGTGGGTGAGTGTGCAGTATCGGGTTGGCAGGTTGATTGACTGACGTCATTGTGGGTGAGTGTGCAGTATCGGGTTGGCAGGTTGATTGACTGACATTGTGGGTGAGTATGCAGTTTCGGGTTGGCAGGTTCATTGACTGACGTCACTGTGGGTGAGTGTGCAGTATCGCGTTGGCGGTTTGATTGACTGACGTCATTGTGGGTAAGTGTGCAGTATCGGGTTGGCAGGTTGATTGACGTGATTGTGGGTGAGAGTGCAGTATCGGGTTGGCAGGTTGATTGACTGACGTCATTGTGGGTGAGAGTGCAGTATCGGGTTGGCAGGTTGATTGACGTCATTGTGGGTGAGTGTGCAGTATCGGGTTGGCAGGTTGATTGACTGACATTGTGGGTGACTGTGCAGTATCGGGTTGGCAGGTTGATTGACAGACGTCATTGTGGGTGAGTGTGCAGTATCGGGTTGGCAGGTTGATTGACTGATGTCATTGTGGGTGAGTGTGCAGTATTGGGTCGGCAGGTTGATTGACTGACGTCATTGTGGGTGAGTGTGCCGTACCGGGTTGGCAGGTTGATTGACATCATTGTGGGTGAGTGTGCAGTATCGTGTTGGCAGGTTGATTGACTAACGTCATTGTGGGTGAGTGTGCAGTATCGGGTTGGGAGGTTGATTGACTGATGTCATTGTGGGTGAGTGTGCAGTATCGTGTTGGCAGGTTGATTGACTGACGTCATCGTGGGTGAGTGTGCAGTATCGGGTTGGCAGGTTAATTGACTGACGTCATTGTGGGTGAGTGTGCAGTATCGGGTTGGCAGGTTGATTGACTGACATTGTGGGTGAGTATGCAGTTTCGGGTTGGCAGGTTCATTGACTGACGTCATTGTGGGTGAGTGTGCAGTATCGCGTTGGCGGGTTGATTGACTGACGTCATTGTGGGTGAGTGTGCAGTATCGGGCTAGCAGGTTGATTGACTGACGTCATTGTGGGTGAGTGTGCAGTATCGGGTTGGCAGGTTGATTGACTGACATTGTGGGTGACTGTCCAGTATCGGGTTGGCAGGTTGATTGACTGACGTCATTGTGGGTGAGTGTGCAGTATCGGGTTGGCAGGTTGATTGACTGACGTCATTGTGGGTGAGTGTGCAGTATCTGGTTGGCAGGTTGATTGACGTCATTGTGGGTGAGTGTGCAGTATCGGGTTGGCAGGTTGATTGACTGACGTCATTGTGGGTGAGTGTGCAATATTGGGTTGTCAGGTTGATTGACTGACCTCATTGTGGGTGAGTGTGCAGTATCGGGTTGGCAGGTTGATTGACTGACTTCATTTTGGGTGAGTGTGCAGTATCGGGTTGGCAAGTTGATTGACGTCATTGTGGGTGAGTGTGCTGTATCGGGTTGGCAGGTTGATTGACTGACATTGTGGGTGAGTGTGCAGTATCGGGTTGGCAGGTTGATTGACGTCATTGTGGGTGAGTGTGCAGTATCGGGTTGGCGGGTTGATTGACTGACGTCATTGTGGGTGAGTGTGCAGTATCGGGTTGGCAGGTTGATTGACTGACTTCATTTTGGGTGAGTGTGCAGTATCGGGTTGGCAAGTTGATTGACGTCATTGTGGGTGAGTGTGCAGTATCGGGTTGGCAGGTTGATTGACTGACATTGTGGGTGAGTGTGCAGTATCGGGTTGGCAGGTTGATTGACTGATGTCATTGTGGGTGAGTGTGCAGTATCGGGTTGGCAGTTTGATTGACGTCCTTGTGGGTGAATATGCAGTATCGGGTTGGCAGGTTGATTGACGTCATTGTGGGTGAGTGTGCAGTATTGGGTTGGCAGGTTGACTGACGTCATTTTGTGTGAGTGTGCAGTATCTGGTTGGCAGGTTGATTGACTGACGTCATTGTGGGTGAGTGTGCAGTATCGGGTTGGCAGGTTGATTGACGTCATTGTGGGTGAATGTGCAGTATCGGGTTGGCGAGTTGATTGACTGACGTCATTGTGGGTGAGTGTGCAGTATCGGGCTAGCAGGTTGATTGACTGACGTCATTGTGGGTGAGTGTGCAGTATCGGGTTGGCAGGTTAATTGACTGACATTGTGGGTGACTGTCCAGTATCGGGTTGGCAGGTTGATTGACTGACGTCATTGTGGGTGAGTGTGCAGTATCGGGTTGGCAGGTTGATTGACTGACGTCATTGTGGGTGAGTGTGCAGTATCGGGTTGGCAGGTTGATTGACTGACGTCATTGTGGGTGAGTGTGCAGTATCTGGTTGGCAGGTTGATTGACTGACGTCATTGTGGGTGAGTGTGCAGTATCGGGTTGGAAGGTTGATTGACTGACGTCATTGTGGGTGAGTGTGCAGTATCGGGTCGGCAGGTTGATTGACTGACGTCATTGTGGGTGAGTGTGCAGTATCGGGCTGGCAGGTTGATTGACTGACGTCATTGTGGGTGAGTGTGCAGTATCGGGTTGGCAGGTTGATTGACTGACATTGTGGGTGACTGTGCAGTATCGGGTTGGCAGGTTGATTGACAGACGTCATTGTGGGTGAGTGTGCAGTATCGGGTTGGCAGGTTGATTGACTGATGTCATTGTGGGTGAGTGTGCAGTATTGGGTCGGCAGGTTGATTGACTGACGTCATTGTGGGTGAGTGTGCCGTACCGGGTTGGCAGGTTGATTGACATCATTGTGGGTGAGTGTGCAGTATCGTGTTGGCAGGTTGATTGACTAACGTCATTGTGGGTGAGTGTGCAGTATCGGGTTGGGAGGTTGATTGACTGATGTCATTGTGGGTGAGTGTGCAGTATCGTGTTGGCAGGTTGATTGACTGACGTCATCGTGGGTGAGTGTGCAGTATCGGGTTGGCAGGTTGATTGACTGACGTCATTGTGGGTGAGTGTGCAGTATCGGGTTGGCAGGTTGATTGACTGACATTGTGGGTGAGTATGCAGTATCGGGCTAGCAGGTTGATTGACTGACGTCATTGTGGGTGAGTGTGCAGTATCGGGTTGGCAGGTTGATTGACTGACATTGTGGGTGACTGTCCAGTATCGGGTTGGCAGGTTGATTGACTGACGTCATTGTGGGTGAGTGTGCAGTATCGGGTTGGCAGGTTGATTGACTGACGTCATTGTGGGTGAGTGTGCAGTATCTGGTTGGCAGGTTGATTGACTGACGTCATTGTGGGTGAGTGTGCAGTATCGGGTTGGAAGGTTGATTGACTGACGTCATTGTGGGTGAGTGTGCAGTATCGGGTCGGCAGGTTGATTGACTGACGTCATTGTGGGTGAGTGTGCAGTATCGGGCTGGCAGGTTGATTGACTGACGTCATTGTGGGTGAGTGTGCAGTATCGGGTTGGCAGGTTGATTGACTGACATTGTGGGTGACTGTGCAGTATCGGGTTGGCAGGTTGATTGACAGACGTCATTGTGGGTGAGTGTGCAGTATCGGGTTGGCAGGTTGATTGACTGATGTCATTGTGGGTGGTGTGCAGTATTGGGTCGGCAGGCTGATTGACTGACGTCATTGTGGGTGAGTGTGCCGTACCGGGTTGGCAGGTTGATTGACATCATTGTGGGTGAGTGTGCAGTATCGTGTTGGCAGGTTGATTGACTAACGTCATTGTGGGTGAGTGTGCAGTATCGGGTTGGGAGGTTGATTGACTGATGTCATTGTGGGTGAGTGTGCAGTATCGTGTTGGCAGGTTGATTGACTGACGTCATCGTGGGTGAGTGTGCAGTATCGGGTTGGCAGGTTGATTGACTGACGTCATTGTGGGTGAGTGTGCAGTATCGGGTTGGCAGGTTGATTGACTGACATTGTGGGTGAGTATGCAGTTTCGGGTTGGCAGGTTCATTGACTGACGTCACTGTGGGTGAGTGTGCAGTATCGCGTTGGCGGGTTGATTGACTGACGTCATTGTGGGTAGGTGTGCAGTATCGGGTTGGCAGGTTGATTGACGTGATTGTGGGTGAGAGTGCAGTATCGGGTTGGCAGGTTGATTGACTGACGTCATTGTGGGTGAGAGTGCAGTATCGGGTTGGCAGGTTGATTGACGTCATTGTGGGTGAGTGTGCAGTATCGGGTTGGCAGGTTGATTGACTGACGTCATTGTGGGTGAGTGTGCAATATTGGGTTGTCAGGTTGATTGACTGACCTCATTGTGGGTGAGTGTGCAGTATCGGGTTGGCAGGTTGATTGACTGACTTCATTTTGGGTGAGTGTGCAGTATCGGGTTGGCAAGTTGATTGACGTCATTGTGGGTGAGTGTGCTGTATCGGGTTGGCAGGTTGATTGACTGACATTGTGGGTGAGTGTGCAGTATCGGGTTGGCAGGTTGATTGACTGACGTCTTTGTGGGTGAGTGTGCAGTATCGGGTTGGCAGGTTGATTGACTGACGTCATTGTGGGTGAGTGTGCAGTATCGGGTTGGCAGGTTGATTGACTCACATTGTGGGTGAGTGTGCAGTATCGGGTTGGCAGGTTGATTGACAGACGTCATTGTGAGTGAGTGTGCAGTAGCGGGTTGGCAGGTTGATTGATTGACGTCATTGTGGGTGAGTGTGCAGTATCGGGTTGGCAGATTGATTGACTGAAGTCATTGTGGGTGAGTGTGCAGTATCGGGTTGGCAGGTTGATTGACTGACATCATTGTGGGAGAGCGTGCAGTATCGGGTTGACAGGTTGATTGACGTCATTGTGGGTGAGTGTGCAGCATCGGGTTGGCAGGTTGATTGACTGACGTCATTGTGGGTGAGTGTGCAGTATCGGGTTGGCAGGTTGATTGACGTCATTGTGGGTGAGTGTGCAGTATCGGGTTGGCGGGTTGATTGACTGACGTCATTGTGGGTGAGTGTGCAGTATCGGGTTGGCAGGTTGATTGACTGACGTCATTGTGGGTGAGTGTGCAGTATCGGGTTGGCAGGTTGATTGACGTCATTGTGGGTGAGTGTGCAGTACCGGGTTGGCAGGTTGATTGACGTCATTGTGGGTGAGTGTGCAGTATCGTGTTGGCAGGTTGATTGACTGACGTCATTGTGGGTGAGTGTGCAGTATCGGGTTGGCAGGTTGATTGACTGACTTCATTGTGGGTGAGTGTGCAGTATCGGGTTGGCAAGTTGATTGACGTCATTGTGGGTGAGTGTGCAGTATCGGGTTGGCAGGTTGATTGACTGACATTGTGGGTGAGTGTGCAGTATCAGGTTGGCAGGTTGATTGATGTCAATGTGGGTGAGTGTGCAGTATCTGGTTGGCAGGTTGATTGACTGACGTCATTGTGGGTGAGTGTGCAGTATCGGGTTGGCAGGTTGATTGACGTCATTGTGGGTGAGTGTGCAGTATCGTGTTGGCAGGTTGATTGACTGACGTCATCGTGGGTGAGTGTGCAGTATCGGGTTGGCAGGTTGATTGACTGACGTCATTGTGGGTGAGTGTGCAGTATCGGGTTGGCAGGTTGATTGACTGACATTGTGGGTGAGTATGCAGTATCGGGCTAGCAGGTTGATTGACTGACGTCATTGTGGGTGAGTGTGCAGTATCGGGTTGGCAGGTTGATTGACTGACATTGTGGGTGACTGTCCAGTATCGGGTTGGCAGGTTGATTGACTGACGTCATTGTGGGTGAGTGTGCAGTATCGGGTTGGCAGGTTGATTGACTGACGTCATTGTGGGTGAGTGTGCAGTATCTGGTTGGCAGGTTGATTGACTGACGTCATTGTGGGTGAGTGTGCAGTATCGGGTTGGAAGGTTGATTGACTGACGTCATTGTGGGTGAGTGTGCAGTATCGGGTCGGCAGGTTGATTGACTGACGTCATTGTGGGTGAGTGTGCAGTATCGGGCTGGCAGGTTGATTGACTGACGTCATTGTGGGTGAGTGTGCAGTATCGGGTTGGCAGGTTGATTGACTGACATTGTGGGTGACTGTGCAGTATCGGGTTGGCAGGTTGATTGACAGACGTCATTGTGGGTGAGTGTGCAGTATCGGGTTGGCAGGTTGATTGACTGATGTCATTGTGGGTGAGTGTGCAGTATTGGGTCGGCAGGCTGATTGACTGACGTCATTGTGGGTGAGTGTGCCGTACCGGGTTGGCAGGTTGATTGACATCATTGTGGGTGAGTGTGCAGTATCGTGTTGGCAGGTTGATTGACTAACGTCATTGTGGGTGAGTGTGCAGTATCGGGTTGGGAGGTTGATTGACTGATGTCATTGTGGGTGAGTGTGCAGTATCGTGTTGGCAGGTTGATTGACTGACGTCATCGTGGGTGAGTGTGCAGTATCGGGTTGGCAGGTTGATTGACTGACGTCATTGTGGGTGAGTGTGCAGTATCGGGTTGGCAGGTTGATTGACTGACATTGTGGGTGAGTATGCAGTTTCGGGTTGGCAGGTTCATTGACTGACGTCACTGTGGGTGAGTGTGCAGTATCGCGTTGGCGGGTTGATTGACTGACGTCATTGTGGGTAGGTGTGCAGTATCGGGTTGGCAGGTTGATTGACGTGATTGTGGGTGAGAGTGCAGTATCGGGTTGGCAGGTTGATTGACTGACGTCATTGTGGGTGAGAGTGCAGTATCGGGTTGGCAGGTTGATTGACGTCATTGTGGGTGAGTGTGCAGTATCGGGTTGGCAGGTTGATTGACTGACGTCATTGTGGGTGAGTGTGCAATATTGGGTTGTCAGGTTGATTGACTGACCTCATTGTGGGTGAGTGTGCAGTATCGGGTTGGCAGGTTGATTGACTGACTTCATTTTGGGTGAGTGTGCAGTATCGGGTTGGCAAGTTGATTGACGTCATTGTGGGTGAGTGTGCTGTATCGGGTTGGCAGGTTGATTGACTGACATTGTGGGTGAGTGTGCAGTATCGGGTTGGCAGGTTGATTGACTGACGTCTTTGTGGGTGAGTGTGCAGTATCGGGTTGGCAGGTTGATTGACTGACGTCATTGTGGGTGAGTGTGCAGTATCGGGTTGGCAGGTTGATTGACTCACATTGTGGGTGAGTGTGCAGTATCGGGTTGGCAGGTTGATTGACAGACGTCATTGTGAGTGAGTGTGCAGTAGCGGGTTGGCAGGTTGATTGATTGACGTCATTGTGGGTGAGTGTGCAGTATCGGGTTGGCAGATTGATTGACTGAAGTCATTGTGGGTGAGTGTGCAGTATCGGGTTGGCAGGTTGATTGACTGACATCATTGTGGGAGAGTGTGCAGTATCGGGTTGACAGGTTGATTGACGTCATTGTGGGTGAGTGTGCAGCATCGGGTTGGCAGGTTGATTGACTGACGTCATTGTGGGTGAGTGTGCAGTATCGGGTTGGCAGGTTGATTGACGTCATTGTGGGTGAGTGTGCAGTATCGGGTTGGCGGGTTGATTGACTGACGTCATTGTGGGTGAGTGTGCAGTATCGGGTTGGCAGGTTGATTGACTGACGTCATTGTGGGTGAGTGTGCAGTATCGGGTTGGCAGGTTGATTGACGTCATTGTGGGTGAGTGTGCAGTACCGGGTTGGCAGGTTGATTGACGTCATTGTGGGTGAGTGTGCAGTATCGTGTTGGCAGGTTGATTGACTGACGTCATTGTGGGTGAGTGTGCAGTATCGGGTTGGCAGGTTGATTGACTGACTTCATTGTGGGTGAGTGTGCAGTATCGGGTTGGCAAGTTGATTGACGTCATTGTGGGTGAGTGTGCAGTATCGGGTTGGCAGGTTGATTGACTGACATTGTGGGTGAGTGTGCAGTATCAGGTTGGCAGGTTGATTGACGTCAATGTGGGTGAGTGTGCAGTATCTGGTTGGCAGGTTGATTGACTGACGTCATTGTGGGTGAGTGTGCAGTATCGGGTTGGCAGGTTGATTGACGTCATTGTGGGTGAGTGTGCAGTATCGGGTTGGCAGGTTGATTGACTGACGTCATTGTGGGTGAGTGTGCAGTATCGGGTTGGCAGGTTGATTTATTGACGTCATTGTGGGTGAGTGTGCAGTATCGGGTTGGCAGGTTGATTGACGTCATTGTGGGTGAGTGTGCAGTATCGGGTTGGCAGGTTGATTGACTGACGTCATTGTGGGTGAGTGTGCAATATCAGGTTGGCAGGTTGATTGACTGACGTCATTGTGGGTGAGTGTGCAGTATCGGGTTGGCAGGTTGATTGACGTCATTGTGGGTGAGTGTGCAGTATCGGGTTGGCGGGTTGATTGACTGACGTCATTGTGGGTGAGTGTGCAGTATCGGGTTGGCAGGTTGATTCACTGACGTCATTGTGAGTGAGTGTGCAGTATCGGGTTGGCAGGTTGATTGACTGACGTCATTGTGGGTGAGTGTGCAGTATCGGGTCGGCAGGTTGATTGACTGATGCCATTGTGGGTGAGTGTGCAGTACCGGGTTGGCAGGTTGATTGACGTCATTGTGGGTGAGTGTGCAGTATCGTGTTGTCAGCTTGATTGACTGACGTCATTGTGGGTGAGTGTGCAGTATCGGGTTGGCAGGTTGATTGACTGATGTCATTGTGGGTGAGTGTGCAGTATCGGGTTGGCAGGTTGATTGACTGACTTCATTGTGGGTGAGTGTGCAGTATCGGGTTGGCAAGTTGATTGACGTCATTGTGGGTGAGTGTGCAGTATCGGGTTGGCGGGTTGATTGACTGACGTCATTGTGGGTGAGTGTGCAGTATCGGGTTGGCAGGTTGATTGACGTCATTGTGGGTGAGAGTGCAGTATCGGGTTGGCAGGTTGATTGATTGACGTCATTGTGGGTGAGTGTGCAGTATCGGGTTGGCAGGTTGATTGACGTCATTGTGGGTGAGTGTGCAGTATCGGGTTGGCAGGTTGATTGACTGACGTCATTGTGGGTGAGTGTGCAATATCGGGTTGGCAGGTTGATTGACTGACCTCATTGTGGGTGAGTGTGCAGTATCGGGTTGGCAGGTTGATTGACTGACTTCATTGTGGGTGAGTGTGCAGTATCGGGTTGGCAAGTTGATTGACGTCATTGTGGGTGAGTGTGCAGTATCGGGTTGGCAGGTTGATTGACTAACATTGTGGGTGAGTGTGCAGTATCGGGTTGGCAGGTTGATTGACTGACGTCATTGTGGG
>NW_027275569.1:0-55746 GCF_030028105.1 Mobula birostris | reverse complement strand
CCGAAAACTCCAGCCTCCTGCCTAGCCTCAAGCCCGAAGACTCCAGCTTCCTGCCTAGCCTTAAGCCCGAAGACTCCAGCCTCCTGCCTAGCCTCAATTCCGGAGACCCCAGCCTCCGACCTAGCCACAAGCCTGAAGATTCCAGCCTCCTTCCTCGTCTCAAGCTTGAAGACTCCAGCCTCCTGCTTAGGCTCAAGCCTGAAGACTCCAGCCTCCTGCCTCGCCTCAAGCCTGAAGACTCCAGCATCTTTCCTAGCCTCAAGCCTGAACACTACAGCCTCCTGCCTAGCCTCAAGCCTGAAGACTCCAGCCTCCTGCCTAGCCTCAAGCCCGAGGACTCCAGCCTCCTGCCTAGCGTCAAGCTCGAAGTCCCCAGCCTCCTGCCTAGCCTCAAGCCCGAAGACTCCAGCCTACTGCCTAGCCTCAAGCCCGAAGACTCCAGCCTCCTGCCTTCCCTCAAGCCCGAAGACTCCAGCCTCCTGCCTAGCCTGAAGCTTGAAGACTCTAGACTCCTGCCAAGCCTGAGGCCCGAAGACTCCAGCCTCCTGCCTTCCCTCAAGCCCGAAGACTACAGCCTCCTACCTAGCCTCAAGCCTGAAGACTACAGCCTCCTGCCTAGCCTCAAGGCCGAAGACTCCAGCCCCCTGCCTAGCCTGAAGCTTGAAGACTCCTGACTCCTGCCAAGCCTCAGGCCCGAAGACTCCAGCCTGCTGCCTAGCCTCAAGCCCGAAGTCTCCAGCCTCCTGTCAACCCTAAAGCCGGAAGACTCCAGCCTCCTGCCTAGCCTCAAAAATCCAGTCTCCGGCCTGGCCTCAAGCCCGAAGACTCCAGCCTCCTACCTAGTCTCAAGCCTGAAGACTCCAGCCTCTTACCTAGTCTCAAGCCTGAAGACTCCAGCCTCCTGCCTAGCCTCAAGCGCGAAAACTCTAGCCTACTGCCTAGCCTCAAGCCCGAAGACTCCAGCCTTCTGCCTAGCCTCAAGCTCGAAGACACCAGCCTCCTGCCTAGCCGCAATCCCAAAGACTCCAGCCTCCTGCCTAGCCTCAAGCCCGAAGACTGCAGCCTCCTGCCTAGCCTCAAGCCCGAAGACTGCAGCCTCCTGCCTAGCCTCAAGCCCGAAGACTCCAGCCTTCTGCCTAGCCTCAAGCCCGAAGTCTGCAGCCTCCTGCCTAGCCTCAAGCCTGAAGACTCCAGCCTCCTACCTAGCCTCAAGCCTGAAGACTCCAGCCTAATGCCTAGCCTCAAGCCTGAATACTCCAGCCTCCTGCCTAGCCTCAAGCCCGAAGACTCCAGCCTCCTGCCTAGCCTCAATCCCGAAGTCTCCAGCCTCCTGTCAAGCCGAAAGCCTGAAGACTCCAGCCTCCTGCCTAGCCTCAAGTATCCAGCCTCCTGCCTGGCCTCAAGCCCGAAGACTCCAGCCTCCTACCTAGTCTCAAGCCTGAAGACTCCAGCCTCCTGCCTAGCCTCAAGCGCGAATACTCCAGCCTCCTGCCTAGCCTCAAGCCCGAAGACTCCAGCCTCCTGCCTAGCGTCAACCTCGAAGTCCCCAGCCTCCTGCCTAGCCTCAAGCCCGAAGACTCCAGCCTACTGCCTAGCCTCAAGCCCGAAGACTCCAGCCTCCTGACTTCCCTCAAGCCCGTAGACTCCAGCCTCCTGCCTAGCCAGAAGCTTGAAGACTCTAGACTCCTGCCAAGCCTGAGGCCCGAAGACTCCAGCCTCCTGACTAGCCTCAAGCCTGAAGTCTCCAGCCTCCTGCCTAGCCTCAAGCCCGAAGTCTCCAGCCTCCTGTCAAGCCTAAAGCCTGAAGACTCCAGCCTCCTGCCTAGCCTCAAGAATCCAGCCTCCTGCCTAGCCTCAAGCCCGAAGACTCCAGCCTCCTACCTAGTCTCAAGCCTGAAGACTCCAGCCTCCTGCCTAGCCTCAAGCGCGAAGACTCCAGCCTCCTGCCTAGCCTCAAGCCCGAAGACTCCAGCCTTCTGTCTAGCCTCAAGCCCGAAGACTCCAGCCTCCTGCCTAGCCTCAAGCCCAAAGACTGCAGCCTCCTGCCTAGCCTCAAGCCCGAAGACTCCAGCCTCCTGCCTGGCCTCGAGCCCGAAGACTCAAGCTTCCTGCCTAGCCTTAAGCCCGAAGACTCCAGCCTCCTACCTAGCCTCAATCCCGAAGACCCCAGCCTCCTGCCTAGCCTCACGTCCGAAGACTCCAGCCTCCTGCCTAACCTCAAGCCCGAAGACTCCAGCCTCCTGCCAAGCCTTAAGCCCGAAGACTCCAGCCTCCTGCCTAGCCTCAAGCCCGAAGACTCCAGCCTCCTGCCAAGCCTCAAGCCCGAAGACTCCAGCCTCCTGCCTGGCCTCAAGCCCGAAGACTCCAGCATCCGGCCTGGCCTCAAGCCCGAAGACTCCAGCCTCCTGCCAAGCCTCAAGCCCGAAGACTCCCGCCTCTTGCCAAGCCTCAAGCCCGAAGATTCCAGCCTCCTGCCTAGCGTCAAGCCTGAAGACTCCAGACTCCTGCCTAGCCTCAAGCCTGGACTCCAGCCTCTTGCTAGCCTCAAGCCTGAAGTCTCCAACCTCCTGCCTAGCCTCAAGCCCGAAGTCTCCAGCCTCCTGTCAAGCCTAAAGCCTGAAGACTCCAGCCTCCTGCCTAGCCTCAAGAATCCAGCCTCCTGCCTGGCCTCAAGCCCGAAGACTCCAGCCTCCTACCTAGTCTCAAGCCTGAAGACTCCAGCCTCCTGCCTAGCCTCAAGCGCGAAGACTCCAGCCTCCTGCCTAGCCTCAAGCCCGAAGACTCCAGCCTTCTGCCTAGCCTCAAGCCCGAAGAATCCAGCCTCCTGCCTAGCCTCAAGCCCAAAGACTGCAGCCTCCTGCCTAGCCTCAAGCCCGAAGACTCCAGCCTCCTGCCTAGCCTCGAGCCCGAAGACTCAAGCTTCCTGCCTAGCCTTAAGCCCGAAGACTCCAGCCTCCTACCTAGCCTCAATCCCGAAGACCCCAGCCTCCTGCCTAGCCTCACGTCCGAAGACTCCAACCTCCTGCCTATCCTCAAGCCCGAAGACTCCAGCCTCCTGCCAAGCCTTAAGCCCGAAGACTCCAGCCTCCTGCCAAGCCTCAAGCCTGAAGACTCCAGCCTCCTGCCCTGCCTCAAGCCTGAAGACTCCAGCCTCCTGCCTAGCCTCAAGCCCGAAGTCTCCAGCCTCCTGCCTAGCCTCAAGTCCGAAGACTCCAGCCTCCTCCCTAGCCTCAAGCCCGAAGACTCCAGCCTCCTGCCAAGCCTCAAGCCCGAAGACTCCAGCCTCCTGCCAAGCCTCAAGCCCGAAGACTCCAGCCTCCGGCCTGGCCTCAAGGCCGAAGACTCCAGCCTCCTGCCAAGCCTCAAGCCCGAAGACTCCAGCCTCATGCCAAGCCTCAAGCCCGAAGATTCCAGCCTCCTGCCTAGCGTCAAGCCTGAAGACTCCAGACTCCTGCCTAGCCTCAAGCCTGGACTCCAGCCTCCTGCCTAGCCTCAAGCCTGAAGATTCCAGCTTCCTGCCTAGCCTCAAGCCTGAAGACTCCAGCCTCCTGCCTAGCTTCAAGACTCCAGACTCCTGCCTAGCCTCAAGCCCGAAGACTCCAGCCTCCTGCCTAGCGTCAAGCTCGAAGACTCAAGCCTCCTGCCTAGCCTCGCCTGAAGACTCCAGCCTTCTGCCTAGCCTCAAGCCCGAAGACTCCAGCCTCCTGCCTTCCCTCAAGCCCGAAGACACCAGCCTCCTACCTAGCCTCAAGCCTGAAGACTACAGCCTCCTGCCTAGCCTCAATGCCGAAGACTCCAGCCCCCTGCCTAGCCTGAAGCTTGAAGACTCCTGACTCCTGCCAAGCCTCAGGCCCGAAGACTCCAGCCTCCTCCCTAGCCTCAAGCCCGAAGTCTCCAGCCTCCTGTCAAGCCTAAAGCCTGAAGACTCCAGCCTCCTGCCTAGCCTCAAGAATCCAGCCTCCTGCCTGGCCTCAAGCCCGAAGACTCCAGCCACCTACCTAGCCTCAAACCCGAAGACTCCAGCCTCCTGCCTAGCCGCAATCCCAAAGACTCCAGCCTCCTGCCTAGCCTCAAGCCCGAGGACTGCAGCCTCGTGCCTAGCCTCAAGCCCGAAGACGCCAGCCTCCTGCCTAGCCTCAAGCCCGAAGACTCCAGCCTCCTGCCTAGCCTCAAGCCCGAAGACTCCAGCTTCCTGCCTAGCCTTAACCCCGAAGACTCCAGCCTCCTGCCTAGCCTCAATCCCGAAGACCCCAGACTCCTACCTAGCCTCAAGCCTGAAGACTCCAGCCTCCTGCCTCGCCTCAAGCCTGAAGACTCCAGCATCTTTCCTAGCCTCAAGCCTGAACACTACAGCCTCCTGCCTAGCCTCAAGCCCGAAGACTCCAGCCTCCTGCCTAGCCTCAAGCCCGAAGACTCCAGCCTCCTGCCTAGCGTCAAGCTCGAAGTCCCCAGCCTCCTGCCTAGCCTCAAGCCCGAAGACTCCAGCCTACTGCCTAGCCTCAAGCCCGAAGACTCCAGCCTCCTGCCTTCCCTCAAGCCCGAAGACTCCAGCCTCCTGCCTAGCCTGAAGCTTGAAGACTCTAGACTCCTGCCAAGCCTGAGGCCCGAAGACTCCAGCCTCCTGCCTTCCTTCAAGCCCGAAGACTACAGCCTCCTACCTAGCCTCAAGCCTGAAGACTACAGCCTCCTGCCTAGCCTCAAGGCCGAAGACTCCAGCCCCCTGCCTAGCCTGAAGCTTGAAGACTCCTGATTCCTGCCAAGCCTCAGGCCCGAAGACTCCAGCCTGCTGCCCAGCCTCAAGCCCGAAGTCTCCAGCCTCCTGTCAACCCTAAAGCCGGAAGACTCCAGCCTCCTGCCTAGCCTCAAAAATCCAGCCTCCGGCCTGGCCTCAAGCCCGAAGACTCCAGCCTCCTACCTAGTCTCAAGCCTGAAGACTCCAGCCTCTTACCTAGTCTCAAGCCTGAAGACTCCAGCCTCCTGCCTAGCCTCAAGCCCGAGGACTGCAGCCTCGTGCCTAGCCTCAAGCCCGAAGACGCCAGCCTCCTGCCTAGCCTCAAGCCCGAAGACTCCAGCCTCCTGCCTAGCCTCAAGCCCGAAGACTCCAGCTTCCTGCCTAGCCTTAACCCCGAAGACTCCAGCCTCCTGCCTAGCCTCAATCCCGAAGACCCCAGCCTCCTACCTAGCCTCAAGCCTGAAGACTCCAGCCTCCTGCCTCGCCTCAAGCCTGAAGACTCCAGCATCTTTCCTAGCCTCAAGCCTGAACACTACAGCCTCCTGCCTAGCCTCAAGCCCGAAGACTCCAGCCTCCTGCCTAGCCTCAAGCCCGAAGACTCCAGCCTCCTGCCTAGCGTCAAGCTCGAAGTCCCCAGCCTCCTGCCTAGCCTCAAGCCCGAAGACTCCAGCCTACTGCCTAGCCTCAAGCCCGAAGACTCCAGCCTCCTGCCTTCCCTCAAGCCCGAAGACTCCAGCCTCCTGCCTAGCCTGAAGCTTGAAGACTCTAGACTCCTGCCAAGCCTGAGGCCCGAAGACTCCAGCCTCCTGCCTTCCTTCAAGCCCGAAGACTACAGCCTCCTACCTAGCCTCAAGCCTGAAGACTACAGCCTCCTGCCTAGCCTCAAGGCCGAAGACTCCAGCCCCCTGCCTAGCCTGAAGCTTGAAGACTCCTGATTCCTGCCAAGCCTCAGGCCCGAAGACTCCAGCCTGCTGCCCAGCCTCAAGCCCGAAGTCTCCAGCCTCCTGTCAACCCTAAAGCCGGAAGACTCCAGCCTCCTGCCTAGCCTCAAAAATCCAGCCTCCGGCCTGGCCTCAAGCCCGAAGACTCCAGCCTCCTACCTAGTCTCAAGCCTGAAGACTCCAGCCTCTTACCTAGTCTCAAGCCTGAAGACTCCAGCCTCCTGCCTAGCCTCAAGCCCGAGGACTGCAGCCTCGTGCCTAGCCTCAAGCCCGAAGACGCCAGCCTCCTGCCTAGCCTCAAGCCCGAAGACTCCAGCCTCCTGCCTAGCCTCAAGCCCGAAGACTCCAGCTTCCTGCCTAGCCTTAACCCCGAAGACTCCAGCCTCCTGCCTAGCCTCAATCCCGAAGACCCCAGCCTCCTACCTAGCCTCAAGCCTGAAGACTCCAGCCTCCTGCCTCGCCTCAAGCCTGAAGACTCCAGCATCTTTCCTAGCCTCAAGCCTGAACACTACAGCCTCCTGCCTAGCCTCAAGCCCGAAGACTCCAGCCTCCTGCCTAGCCTCAAGCCCGAAGACTCCAGCCTCCTGCCTAGCGTCAAGCTCGAAGTCCCCAGCCTCCTGCCTAGCCTCAAGCCCGAAGACTCCAGCCTACTGCCTAGCCTCAAGCCCGAAGACTCCAGCCTCCTGCCTTCCCTCAAGCCCGAAGACTCCAGCCTCCTGCCTAGCCTGAAGCTTGAAGACTCTAGACTCCTGCCAAGCCTGAGGCCCGAAGACTCCAGCCTCCTGCCTTCCTTCAAGCCCGAAGACTACAGCCTCCTACCTAGCCTCAAGCCTGAAGACTACAGCCTCCTGCCTAGCCTCAAGGCCGAAGACTCCAGCCCCCTGCCTAGCCTGAAGCTTGAAGACTCCTGATTCCTGCCAAGCCTCAAGCCCGAAGACTCCAGCCTGCTGCCCAGCCTCAAGCCCGAAGTCTCCAGCCTCCTGTCAACCCTAAAGCCGGAAGACTCCAGCCTCCTGCCTAGCCTCAAAAATCCAGCCTCCGGCCTGGCCTCAAGCCCGAAGACTCCAGCCTCCTACCTAGTCTCAAGCCTGAAGACTCCAGCCTCTTACCTAGTCTCAAGCCTGAAGACTCCAGCCTCCTGCCTAGCCTCAAGCGCGAAAACTCTAGCCTACTGCCTAGCCTCAAGCCCGAAGACTCCAGCCTTCTGCCTAGCCTCAAGCTCGAAGACACCAGCCTCCTGCCTAGCCGCAATCCCAAAGACTCCAGCCTCCTGCCTAGCCTCAAGCCCGAAGACTGCAGCCTCCTGCCTAGCCTCAAGCCCGAAGACTGCAGCCTCCTGCCTAGCCTCAAGCCCGAAGACTCCAGTCTTCTGCCTAGCCTCAAGCCCGAAGACTGCAGCCTCCTGCCTAGCCTCAAGCCTGAAGACTCCAGCCTCCTGCCTAGCCTCAAGCCTGAAGACTCCAGCCCCCTGCCAAGCCTCAAGCCCGAAGAATCCAGCCTCCTGCCACGCCTCAAGCCCGAAGACTCCAGCCTCCTGCCTTGCCTCAATCCCGAAGTCTCCAGCCTCCTGTCAAGCCTAAAGCCTGAAGACTCCAGCCTCCTGCCTAGCCTCAAGTATCCAGCCTCCTGCCTGGCCTCAAGCCCGAAGACTCCAGCCTCCTACCTAGTCTCAAGCCTGAAGACTCCAGCCTCCTGCCTAGCCTCAAGCGCGAAGACTCCAGCCTCCTGCCTAGCCTCAAGCCCGAAGACTCCAGCCTCCTGCCTAGCGTCAACCTCGAAGTCCCCAGCCTCCTGCCTAGCCTCAAGCCCGAAGACTCCAGCCTACTGCCTAGCCTCAAGCCCGAAGACTCCAGCCTCCTGCCTTCCCTCAAGCCCGTAGACTCCAGCCTCCTGCCTAGCCTGAAGCTTGAAGACTCTAGACTCCTGCCAAGCTTGAGGCCCGAAGACTCCAGCCTCCTGCCTAGCCTCAAGCCTGAAGTCTCCAGCCTCCTGTCAAGCCTAAAGCCTGAAGACTCCAGCCTCCTGCCTAGCCTCAAGAATCCAGCCTCCTGCCTCGCCTCAAGCCCGAAGACTCCAGCCTCCTACCTAGTCTCAAGCCTGAAGACTCCAGCCTCCTGCCTAGCCTCAAGCGCGAAGACTCCAGCCTCCTACCTAGCCTCAAGCCCGAAGACTCCAGCCTTCTGCCTAGCCTCAAGCCCGAAGACTCCAGCCTCCTGCCTAGCCTCAAGCCCGAAAACTACAGCCTCCTGCCTAGCCTCAAGCCCGAAGACTCCAGCCTCCTGCCTAGCCTCGAGCCCGAAGACTGAAGCTTCCTGCCTAGCCTTAAGCCCGAAGACTCCAGCCTCCTCCCTAGCCTCAAGCCCGAAGTCTCCAGCCTCCTGTCAAGCCTAAAGCCTGAAGACTCCAGCCTCCTGCCTAGCCTCAAGAATCCAGCCTCCTGCCTGGCCTCAAGCCCGAAGACTCCAGCCACCTACCTAGCCTCAAACCCGAAGACTCCAGCCTCCTGCCTAGCCGCAATCCCAAAGACTCCAGCCTTCTGCCTAGCCTGAAGCCCGAAGACTCCAGCTTCCTGCCTAGCCTTAAGCCCGAAGACTCCAGCCTCCTGCCTAGCCTCAATCCCGAAGACCCCAGCCTCCTCCCTAGCCTCAAGCCTGAAGATTCCAGCCTCCTTCCTCGCCTCAAGTTTGAAGACTCCAGCCTCCTGCTTAGGCTCAAGCCTGAAGACTCCAGCCTCCTGCCTAGCCTCAAGCATGAAGACTCCAGCATCTTTCCTAGCCTCAAGCCCGAAGACTCCAGCCTCCTGCTTAGCATCAAGCTCGAAGTCCCCAGCCTCCTGCCTGGCCTCAAGCCCGAAGACACCATCCTACTGCCTAGCCTCAAGCCCGAAGACTCCAGCCTCCTGCCTTCCCTCAAGCCCGAAGACTCCAGCCTCCTGCCTAGCCTGAAGCTTGAAGACTCTAGACTCCTGCCAAGCCTGAGGCCCGAAGACTCCAGCCTCCTGCCTAGCCTCAGGCCTGAAGTCTCCAGCCTCCAGCCTAGCCTCAAGCCCGAAGTCTCCAGCCTCCTGTCAAGCCTAAAGCCTGAAGACTCCAGCCTCCTGCCTAGCCTCAAGAATCCATCCTCCTGCCTGGCCTCAAGCCCGAAGACTCCACCCTCCTGCCTAGCCTCAAGCCCGAAGACTCCAGCCTCCTCCCTAGCCTCAAGCCCGAGGACTCCAGCCTCCTACCAAGCCTCAAGCCCGAAGACTCCAGCCTTCTGCCAAGCCTCAAGCCCAAAGACTCCAGCCTCCTGCCATGCTTCGCCTCGTCTCTAGCCTCCTGCCTCTTGCCAACCCTCGCCTCAAGTCTCTAGCCTCCAACCTCCTACCAACCCTCGCCTCAAGTCTCTAGCCTCTAGCCTCAAGCCTGAAGACTCCAGCCTCCTGCCTCCTGCCAAGCCTCGCCTCCAGCCTCAAGCCTGAAGACTCCAGCCTCCTGCCTAGCCTCAAGCCTGAAGACTCCAGCCTCCTTCGTTGCCTCAAGCCTGAAGATTCCAGCCTCCTGCCCAGTCTGAAGACACCAGCCTCCTGCCTAGCCTCAAGCATGAAGATTCGAGCCTCCTGCCTAGCGTCAACACTGAAGACTCCAGACTCCTGCATAGCCTGAAGCCTCGACTCCAGCCTCCTGCCTAGCCTCAAGCCTGAAGATTCCAGCTTCCTGCCTAGCCTCAAGCCTGATGACTCTAGCCTCCTGCCTAGCTTCAAGACTCCAGCTTCCTGCCTAGCCTCAAACCCGAAGACTCCAGCCTCCTGCCTAGCCTCAAGCCCGAAGACTCCAGCCTCCTGCCTAACGTCAAGCTCGAAGACTCCAGCCTCCTGCCTAGCCTCAAGCCTGAAGACTCCAGCCTCATGCCTAGCCTCAAGCCCTAAGACTCCAGCCTCCTGCCTTCCCTCAGGCCCGAAGACTCCAGCCTCCTACCTAGCCTCAAGCCTGAAGACTACAGCCTCCTGCCTAGCCTCAAGGCCGAAGACTCCAGCCCCCTGCCTAGCCTGAAGCTTGAAGACTCCTGACTCCTGCCAAGCCTCAGGCCCGAAGACTCCAGCCTCCTGCCTAGCCTCAAGCCCGAAGTCTCCAGCCTCCTGTCAACCCTAAAGCCGGAAGACTCCAGCCTCCTGCCTAGCCTCAAGAATCCAGCCTCCGGCCTAGCCTCAAGCCCGAAGACTCCAGCCTCCTAACTAGTCTCAAGCCTGAAGACTCCAGCCTCCTGCCTAGCCTCAAGCGCGAAAACTCTAGCCTACTGCCTAACCTCAAGCCCGAAGACTCCAGCCTTCTACCTAGCCTCAAGCTCGAAGACTCCAGCCTCCTGCCTAGCCGCAATCCCAAAGACTCCAGCCTGCTGCCTAGCCTCAAGCCCGAAGACTGCAGCCTCCTGCCTAGCCTCAAGCCCGAAGACTCCAGCCTCCTGCCTAGCCTCAAGCCCGAAGACTCCAGCCTTCTGCCTAGCCTCAAGCCCGAAGACTGCAGCCTCCTGCCTAGCCTCAAGCCTGAAGACTCCAGCCTCCTGCCTAGCCTCAAGCCTGAAGTCTCCAACCTCCTGCCTAGCCTCAAGCCTGAATACTCCAGCCTCCTGCCTAGCCTCAAGCCCGAAGACTCCAGCCTCCTGCCTAGCCTCAAGCCCGAAGTCTCCAGCCTCCTGTCAAGCCAAAAGCCTGAAGACTCCAGCCTCCTGCCTAGCCTCAAGTATCCAGCCTCCTGCCTGGCCTCAAGCCCGAAGACTCCAGCCTCCTACCTAGTCTCAAGCCTGAAGACTCCAGCCTCCTGCCTAGCCTCAAGCGCAAGGACTCCAGCCTCCTGCCTAGCCTCAAGCCCGAAGACTCCAGCCTCCTGCCTAGCGTCAAGCTCGAAGTCCCCAGCCTCCTGCCTAGCCTCAAGCCCTAAGACTCCAGCCTCCTGCCTTCCCTCAAGCCCGAAGACTCCAGCCTCCTGCCTTCCCTCAAGCCCGAAGACTACAGCCTCCTCCCTAGCCTCAAGCCTGAAGACTACAGCCTCCTGCCTAGCCTCAAGGCCGAAGACTCCAGCCCCCTGCCTAGCCTGAAGCTTGAAGACTCCTGACTCCTGCCAAGCCTCAGGCCCGAAGACTCCAGCCTGCTGCCTAGCCTCAAGCCCGAAGTCTCCAGCCTCCTGTCAACCCTAAAGCCGGAAGACTCCAGCCTCCTGCCTAGCCTCAAAAATCCAGCCTCCGGCCTGGCCTCAAGCCCGAAGACTCCAGCCTCCTACCTAGTCTCAAGCCTGAAGACTCCAGCCTCTTACCTAGTCTCAAGCCTGAAGACTCCAGCCTCCTGCCTAGCCTCAAGCGCGAAAACTCTAGCCTACTGCCTAGCCTCAATCCTGAAGACTCCAGCCTTCTGCCTAGCCTCAAGCTCGAAGACACCAGCCTCCTGCCTAGCCGCAATCCCAAAGACTCCAGCCTCCTGCCTAGCCTCAAGCCCGAAGACTGCAGCCTCCTGCCTAGCCTCAAGCCCGAAGACTGCAGCCTCCTGCCTAGCCTCAAGCCCGAAGACTCCAGCCTTCTGCCTAGCCTCAAGCCCGAAGACTGCAGCCTCCTGCCTAGCCTCAAGCCTGAAGACTCCAGCCTCCTGCCTAGCCTCAAGCCTGAAGACTCCAGCCTAATGCCTAGCCTCAAGCCTGAATACTCCAGCCTCCTGCCTAGCCTCAAGCCCGAAGACTCCAGCCTCCTGCCTAGCCTCAATCCCGAAGTCTCCAGCCTCCTGTCAAGCCTAAAGCCTGAAGACTCCAGCCTCCTGCCTAGCCTCAAGTATCCAGCCTCCTGCCTGGCCTCAAGCCCGAAGACTCCAGCCTCCTACCTAGTCTCAAGCCTGAAGACTCCAGCCTCCTGCCTAGCCTCAAGCGCGAAGACTCCAGCCTCCTGCCTAGCCTCAAGCCCGAAGACTCCAGCCTCCTGCCTAGCGTCAACCTCTAAGTCCCCAGCCTCCTGCCTAGCCTCAAGCCCGAAGACTCCAGCCTACTGCCTAGCCTCAAGCCCGAAGACTCCAGCCTCCTGCCTTCCCTCAAGCCCGTAGACTCCAGCCTTCTGCCTAGCCTGAAGCTTGAAGACTCTAGACTCCTGCCAAGCCTGAGGCCCGAAGACTCCATCCTCCTGCCTAGCCTCAAGCCTGAAGTCTCCAGCCTCCTGCCTAGCCTCAAGCCCGAAGTCTCCAGCCTCCTGTCAAGCCTAAAGCCTGAAGACTCCAGCCTCCTGCCTAGCCTCAAGAATCCAGCCTCCTGCCTTGCCTCAAGCCCGAAGACTCCAGCCTCCTACCTAGTCTCAAGCCTGAAGACTCCAGCCTCCTGCCTAGCCTCAAGCGCGAAGACTCCAGCCTCCTGCCTAGCCTCAAGCCCGAAGACTCCAGCCTTCTGCCTAGCCTCAAGCCCGAAGACTCCAGCCTCCTGCCTAGCTTCAAGCCCAAAGACTGCAGCCTCCTGCCTAGCCTCAAGCCCGAAGACTCCAGCCTCCTGCCTAGCCTCGAGCCCGAAGACTCAAGCTTCCTGCCTAGCCTTAAGCCCGAAGACTCCAGCCTCCTACCTAGCCTCAATCCCGAAGACCACAGCCTCCTGCCTAGCCTCACGTCCGAAGACTCCAGCCTCCTGCCTAACCTCAAGCCCGAAGACTCCAGCCTCCTGCCAAGCCTTAAGCCCGAAGACTCCAGCCTCCTGCCTAGCCTCAAGCCCAAAGACTGCAGCCTCCTGCCTAGCCTCAAGCCCGAAGACTCCAGCCTCCTGCCTAGCCTCGAGCCCGAAGACTCAAGCTTCCTGCCTAGCCTTAAGCCCGAAGACTCCAGCCTCCTACCTAGCCTCAATCCCGAAGACTCCAGCCTTCTGCCTAGCCTCAAGCCCGAAGACTCCAGCCTCCTGCCTAGCCTCAAGCCCAAAGACTGCAGCCTCCTGCCTAGCCTCAAGCCCGAAGACTCCAGCCTCCTGCCTAGCCTCGAGCCCGAAGACTCAAGCTTCCTGCCTAGCCTTAAGCCCGAAGACTCCAGCCTCCTACCTAGCCTCAATCCCGAAGACCCCAGCCTCCTGCCTAGCCTCACGTCCGAAGACTCCAGCCTCCTGCCTATCCTCAAGCCCGAAGACTCCAGCCTCCTGCCAAGCCTTAAGCCCGAAGACTCCAGCCTCCTGCCAAGCAAGCCTGAAGACTCCAGCCTCCTGCCCTGCCTCAAGACTGAAGACTCCAGCCTCCTGCCTAGCCTCAAGCCCGAAGACTCCAGCCTCCTGCCTAGCCTCAAGTCCGAAGACTCCAGCCTCCTCCCTAGCCTCAAGCCCGAAGACTCCAGCCTCCTGCCAAGCCTCAAGCCCGAAGACTCCAAACTCCTGCCTGGCCTCAAGCCCGAAGACTCCAGCCTCCGGCCTGGCCTCAAGCCCGAAGACTCCAGCCTCCTGCCAAGCCTCAAGCCCGAAGACTCCAGCCTCATGCCAAGCCTCAAGCCCGAAGATTCCAGCCTCCTGCCTAGCGTCAAGCCTGAAGACTCCAGACTCCTGCCTAGCATCAAGCCTGGACTCCAGCCTCCTGCTTAGCCTCAAGCCTGAAGATTCCAGCTTCCTGCCTAGCCTCAAGCCTGAAAACTCTACCCTCCTGCCTAGCTTCAAGACTCCAGCCTCCTGCCTAGCCTCAAAACCGAAGACTCCAGCCTCCTGCCTAGCCTCAAGCCCGAAGACTCCAGCCTCCAGCCTAGCCTTAAGGCTGAAGATTCCAGCTTCCTGCCTAGCCTCAAGCCTGAAGACTCCAGCCTCCTGCCTAGCTTCAAGACTCCAGACTCCTGCCTAGCCTCAAGCCCGAAGACTCCAGCCTCCTGCCTAGCGTCAAGCTCAAAGACTCCAGCCTCCTGCCTAGCCTCGCCTGAAGACTCCAGCCTCCTGCCTAGCCTCAAGCCCGAAGACTCCAGCCTCCTGCCTTCCCTCAAGCCCGAAGATTCCAGCCTCCTACCTAGCCTCAAGCCTGAAGACTACAGCCTCCTGCCTAGCCTCAATGCCGAAGACTCCAGCCTCCTGCCTAGCCTGAAGCTTGAAGACTCCTGACTCCTGCCAAGCCTCAGGCCCGAAGACTCCAGCCTCCTCCCTAGCCTCAAGCCCGAAGTCTCCAGCCTCCTTTCAAGCCTAATGCCTGAAGACTCCACCCTCCTGCCTAGCCTCAAGAATCCAGCCTCCTGCCTGGCCTCAAGCCCGAAGACTCCAGCCACCTACCTAGCCTCAAACCCGAAGACTCCAGCCTCCTGCCTAGCCGCAATCCCAAAGACTCCAGCCTCCTGCCTAGCCTCAAGCCCGAGGACTGCAGCCTCGTGCCTAGCCTCAAGCCCGAAGACGCCAGCCTCCTGCCTAGCCTGAAGCCCGAAGACTCCAGCTTCCTGCCTAGCCTTAAGCCCGAAGACTCCAGCCTCCTGCCTAGCCTCAATCCCGAAGACCCCAGCCTCCTACCTAGCCTCAAGCCTGAAGATTCCAGCCTCCTTCCTCGCCTCAAGCTTGAAGACTCCAGCCTCCTGCTTAGGCTCAAGCCTGAAGACTCCAGCCTCCTGCCTAGCCTCAAGCATGAAGACTCCAGCATCTTTCCTAGACTCAAGCCTGAAGACTACAGCCTCCTGCCTAGCCTCAAGCCCGAAGACTCTAGCCTACTGCCTAGCCTCAAGCCCGAAGACTCCAGCCTTCTGCCTAGCCTCAAGCTCGAAGACACCAGCCTCCTGCCTAGCCGCAATCCCAAAGACTCCAGCCTCCTGCCTAGCCTCAAGCCCGAAGACTGCAGCCTCCTGCCTAGCCTCAAGCCCGAAGACTGCAGCCTCCTGCCTAGCCTCAAGCCCGAAGACTCCAGCCTTCTGCCTAGCCTCAAGCCCGAAGTCTGCAGCCTCCTGCCTAGCCTCAAGCCTGAAGACTCCAGCCTCCTACCTAGCCTCAAGCCTGAAGACTCCAGCCTAATGCCTAGCCTCAAGCCTGAATACTCCAGCCTCCTGCCTAGCCTCAAGCCCGAAGACTCCAGCCTCCTGCCTAGCCTCAATCCCGAAGTCTCCAGCCTCCTGTCAAGCCGAAAGCCTGAAGACTCCAGCCTCCTGCCTAGCCTCAAGTATCCAGCCTCCTGCCTGGCCTCAAGCCCGAAGACTCCAGCCTCCTACCTAGTCTCAAGCCTGAAGACTCCAGCCTCCTGCCTAGCCTCAAGCGCGAATACTCCAGCCTCCTGCCTGGCCTCAAGCCCGAAGACTCCAGCCTCCTACCTAGTCTCAAGCCTGAAGACTCCAGCCTCCTGCCTAGCCTCAAGCGCGAAGACTCCAGCCTCCTGCCTAGCCTCAAGTCCGAAGACTCCAGCCTTCAACCTAGCCTCAAGCCCGAAGACTCCAGCCTCCTGCCTAGCCTCAAGCCCAAAGACTGCAGCCTCCTGCCTAGCCTCAAGCCCGAAGACTCCAGCCTCCTGCCTAGCCTCGAGCCCGAAGACTCAAGCTTCCTGCCTAGCCTTAAGCCCGAAGACTCCAGCCTCCTACCTAGCCTCAATCCCGAAGACCCCAGCCTCCTGCCAAGCCTTAAGCCCGAAGACTCCAGCCTCCTGCCAAGCCTGAAGCCCGAAGACTCCAGCCTCCTGCCTAGCCTCAAGCCCGAAGACTCCAGCCTCCTGCCAAGCCTCAAGCCCGAAGACTCTAGCCTCCTGCCTGGCCTCAAGCCCGAAGACTCCAGCCTCCGGCCTGGCCTCAAGCCCGAAGACTCCAGTCTCCTGCCAAGCCTCAAGCCCGAAGACTCCCGCCTCATGCCAAGCCTCAAGCCCGAAGATTCCAGCCTCCTGCCTAGCGTCAAGCCTGAAGACTCCAGACTCCTGCCTAGCCTCAAGCCTGGACTCCAGCCTCCTGCCTAGCCTCAAGCCTGAAGTCTCCAGCCTCCTGCCTAGCCTCAAGCCTGAAGACTCCAGCCCCCTGCCAAGCCTCAAGCCCGAAGAATCCAGCCTCCTGCCACGCCTCAAGCCCGAAGACTCCAGCCTCCTGCCTTGCCTCAATCCCGAAGTCTCCAGCCTCCTGTCAAGCCTAAAGCCTGAAGACTCCAGCCTCCTGCCTAGCCTCAAGTATCCAGCCTCCTGCCTGGCCTCAAGCCCGAAGACTCCAGCCTCCTACCTAGTCTCAAGCCTGAAGACTCCAGCCTCCTGCCTAGCCTCAAGCGCGAAGACTCCAGCCTCCTGCCTAGCCTCAAGCCCGAAGACTCCAGCCTCCTGCCTAGCGTCAACCTCGAAGTCCCCAGCCTCCTGCCTAGCCTCAAGCCCGAAGACTCCAGCCTACTGCCTAGCCTCAAGCCCGAAGACTCCAGCCTCCTGCCTTCCCTCAAGCCCGTAGACTCCAGCCTCCTGCCTAGCCTGAAGCTTGAAGACTCTAGACTCCTGCCAAGCTTGAGGCCCGAAGACTCCAGCCTCCTGCCTAGCCTCAAGCCTGAAGTCTCCAGCCTCCTGTCAAGCCTAAAGCCTGAAGACTCCAGCCTCCTGCCTAGCCTCAAGAATCCAGCCTCCTGCCTCGCCTCAAGCCCGAAGACTCCAGCCTCCTACCTAGTCTCAAGCCTGAAGACTCCAGCCTCCTGCCTAGCCTCAAGCGCGAAGACTCCAGCCTCCTACCTAGCCTCAAGCCCGAAGACTCCAGCCTTCTGCCTAGCCTCAAGCCCGAAGACTCCAGCCTCCTGCCTAGCCTCAAGCCCGAAAACTACAGCCTCCTGCCTAGCCTCAAGCCCGAAGACTCCAGCCTCCTGCCTAGCCTCGAGCCCGAAGACTGAAGCTTCCTGCCTAGCCTTAAGCCCGAAGACTCCAGCCTCCTCCCTAGCCTCAAGCCCGAAGTCTCCAGCCTCCTGTCAAGCCTAAAGCCTGAAGACTCCAGCCTCCTGCCTAGCCTCAAGAATCCAGCCTCCTGCCTGGCCTCAAGCCCGAAGACTCCAGCCACCTACCTAGCCTCAAACCCGAAGACTCCAGCCTCCTGCCTAGCCGCAATCCCAAAGACTCCAGCCTTCTGCCTAGCCTGAAGCCCGAAGACTCCAGCTTCCTGCCTAGCCTTAAGCCCGAAGACTCCAGCCTCCTGCCTAGCCTCAATCCCGAAGACCCCAGCCTCCTCCCTAGCCTCAAGCCTGAAGATTCCAGCCTCCTTCCTCGCCTCAAGTTTGAAGACTCCAGCCTCCTGCTTAGGCTCAAGCCTGAAGACTCCAGCCTCCTGCCTAGCCTCAAGCATGAAGACTCCAGCATCTTTCCTAGCCTCAAGCCCGAAGACTCCAGCCTCCTGCTTAGCATCAAGCTCGAAGTCCCCAGCCTCCTGCCTGGCCTCAAGCCCGAAGACACCATCCTACTGCCTAGCCTCAAGCCCGAAGACTCCAGCCTCCTGCCTTCCCTCAAGCCCGAAGACTCCAGCCTCCTGCCTAGCCTGAAGCTTGAAGACTCTAGACTCCTGCCAAGCCTGAGGCCCGAAGACTCCAGCCTCCTGCCTAGCCTCAGGCCTGAAGTCTCCAGCCTCCAGCCTAGCCTCAAGCCCGAAGTCTCCAGCCTCCTGTCAAGCCTAAAGCCTGAAGACTCCAGCCTCCTGCCTAGCCTCAAGAGTCCATCCTCCTGCCTGGCCTCAAGCCCGAAGACTCCACCCTCCTGCCTAGCCTCAAGCCCGAAGACTCCAGCCTCCTCCCTAGCCTCAAGCCCGAGGACTCCAGCCTCCTACCAAGCCTCAAGCCCGAAGACTCCAGCCTTCTGCCAAGCCTCAAGCCCAAAGACTCCAGCCTCCTGCCATGCTTCGCCTCGTCTCTAGCCTCCTGCCTCTTGCCAACCCTCGCCTCAAGTCTCTAGCCTCCAACCTCCTACCAACCCTCGCCTCAAGTCTCTAGCCTCTAGCCTCAAGCCTGAAGACTCCAGCCTCCTGCCTCCTGCCAAGCCTCGCCTCCAGCCTCAAGCCTGAAGACTCCAGCCTCCTGCCTAGCCTCAAGCCTGAAGACTCCAGCCTCCTTCGTTGCCTCAAGCCTGAAGATTCCAGCCTCCTGCCCAGTCTGAAGACACCAGCCTCCTGCCTAGCCTCAAGCATGAAGATTCGAGCCTCCTGCCTAGCGTCAACACTGAAGACTCCAGACTCCTGCATAGCCTGAAGCCTCGACTCCAGCCTCCTGCCTAGCCTCAAGCCTGAAGATTCCAGCTTCCTGCCTAGCCTCAAGCCTGATGACTCTAGCCTCCTGCCTAGCTTCAAGACTCCAGCTTCCTGCCTAGCCTCAAACCCGAAGACTCCAGCCTCCTGCCTAGCCTCAAGCCCGAAGACTCCAGCCTCCTGCCTAACGTCAAGCTCGAA
Organism: Mobula birostris; assembly: GCF_030028105.1. Classification (NCBI taxonomy): domain Eukaryota; kingdom Metazoa; phylum Chordata; class Chondrichthyes; order Myliobatiformes; family Myliobatidae; genus Mobula; species Mobula birostris. The sequence continues at coordinate 37,781 of NW_027275569.1, read as the reverse complement.
GACTCCAGCCTCCTGCCTAGCCTCAAGCCTGAAGACTCCAGCCTCATGCCTAGCCTCAAGCCCTAAGACTCCAGCCTCCTGCCTTCCCTCAGGCCCGAAGACTCCAGCCTCCTACCTAGCCTCAAGCCTGAAGACTACAGCCTCCTGCCTAGCCTCAAGGCCGAAGACTCCAGCCCCCTGCCTAGCCTGAAGCTTGAAGACTCCTGACTCCTGCCAAGCCTCAGGCCCGAAGACTCCAGCCTCCTGCCTAGCCTCAAGCCCGAAGTCTCCAGCCTCCTGTCAACCCTAAAGCCGGAAGACTCCAGCCTCCTGCCTAGCCTCAAGAATCCAGCCTCCGGCCTAGCCTCAAGCCCGAAGACTCCAGCCTCCTAACTAGTCTCAAGCCTGAAGACTCCAGCCTCCTGCCTAGCCTCAAGCGCGAAAACTCTAGCCTACTGCCTAACCTCAAGCCCGAAGACTCCAGCCTTCTACCTAGCCTCAAGCTCGAAGACTCCAGCCTCCTGCCTAGCCGCAATCCCAAAGACTCCAGCCTGCTGCCTAGCCTCAAGCCCGAAGACTGCAGCCTCCTGCCTAGCCTCAAGCCCGAAGACTCCAGCCTCCTGCCTAGCCTCAAGCCCGAAGACTCCAGCCTTCTGCCTAGCCTCAAGCCCGAAGACTGCAGCCTCCTGCCTAGCCTCAAGCCTGAAGACTCCAGCCTCCTGCCTAGCCTCAAGCCTGAAGTCTCCAACCTCCTGCCTAGCCTCAAGCCTGAATACTCCAGCCTCCTGCCTAGCCTCAAGCCCGAAGACTCCAGCCTCCTGCCTAGCCTCAAGCCCGAAGTCTCCAGCCTCCTGTCAAGCCAAAAGCCTGAAGACTCCAGCCTCCTGCCTAGCCTCAAGTATCCAGCCTCCTGCCTGGCCTCAAGCCCGAAGACTCCAGCCTCCTACCTAGTCTCAAGCCTGAAGACTCCAGCCTCCTGCCTAGCCTCAAGCGCAAGGACTCCAGCCTCCTGCCTAGCCTCAAGCCCGAAGACTCCAGCCTCCTGCCTAGCGTCAAGCTCGAAGTCCCCAGCCTCCTGCCTAGCCTCAAGCCCTAAGACTCCAGCCTCCTGCCTTCCCTCAAGCCCGAAGACTCCAGCCTCCTGCCTTCCCTCAAGCCCGAAGACTACAGCCTCCTCCCTAGCCTCAAGCCTGAAGACTACAGCCTCCTGCCTAGCCTCAAGGCCGAAGACTCCAGCCCCCTGCCTAGCCTGAAGCTTGAAGACTCCTGACTCCTGCCAAGCCTCAGGCCCGAAGACTCCAGCCTGCTGCCTAGCCTCAAGCCCGAAGTCTCCAGCCTCCTGTCAACCCTAAAGCCGGAAGACTCCAGCCTCCTGCCTAGCCTCAAAAATCCAGCCTCCGGCCTGGCCTCAAGCCCGAAGACTCCAGCCTCCTACCTAGTCTCAAGCCTGAAGACTCCAGCCTCTTACCTAGTCTCAAGCCTGAAGACTCCAGCCTCCTGCCTAGCCTCAAGCGCGAAAACTCTAGCCTACTGCCTAGCCTCAATCCTGAAGACTCCAGCCTTCTGCCTAGCCTCAAGCTCGAAGACACCAGCCTCCTGCCTAGCCGCAATCCCAAAGACTCCAGCCTCCTGCCTAGCCTCAAGCCCGAAGACTGCAGCCTCCTGCCTAGCCTCAAGCCCGAAGACTGCAGCCTCCTGCCTAGCCTCAAGCCCGAAGACTCCAGCCTTCTGCCTAGCCTCAAGCCCGAAGACTGCAGCCTCCTGCCTAGCCTCAAGCCTGAAGACTCCAGCCTCCTGCCTAGCCTCAAGCCTGAAGACTCCAGCCTAATGCCTAGCCTCAAGCCTGAATACTCCAGCCTCCTGCCTAGCCTCAAGCCCGAAGACTCCAGCCTCCTGCCTAGCCTCAATCCCGAAGTCTCCAGCCTCCTGTCAAGCCTAAAGCCTGAAGACTCCAGCCTCCTGCCTAGCCTCAAGTATCCAGCCTCCTGCCTGGCCTCAAGCCCGAAGACTCCAGCCTCCTACCTAGTCTCAAGCCTGAAGACTCCAGCCTCCTGCCTAGCCTCAAGCGCGAAGACTCCAGCCTCCTGCCTAGCCTCAAGCCCGAAGACTCCAGCCTCCTGCCTAGCGTCAACCTCTAAGTCCCCAGCCTCCTGCCTAGCCTCAAGCCCGAAGACTCCAGCCTACTGCCTAGCCTCAAGCCCGAAGACTCCAGCCTCCTGCCTTCCCTCAAGCCCGTAGACTCCAGCCTTCTGCCTAGCCTGAAGCTTGAAGACTCTAGACTCCTGCCAAGCCTGAGGCCCGAAGACTCCATCCTCCTGCCTAGCCTCAAGCCTGAAGTCTCCAGCCTCCTGCCTAGCCTCAAGCCCGAAGTCTCCAGCCTCCTGTCAAGCCTAAAGCCTGAAGACTCCAGCCTCCTGCCTAGCCTCAAGAATCCAGCCTCCTGCCTTGCCTCAAGCCCGAAGACTCCAGCCTCCTACCTAGTCTCAAGCCTGAAGACTCCAGCCTCCTGCCTAGCCTCAAGCGCGAAGACTCCAGCCTCCTGCCTAGCCTCAAGCCCGAAGACTCCAGCCTTCTGCCTAGCCTCAAGCCCGAAGACTCCAGCCTCCTGCCTAGCTTCAAGCCCAAAGACTGCAGCCTCCTGCCTAGCCTCAAGCCCGAAGACTCCAGCCTCCTGCCTAGCCTCGAGCCCGAAGACTCAAGCTTCCTGCCTAGCCTTAAGCCCGAAGACTCCAGCCTCCTACCTAGCCTCAATCCCGAAGACCACAGCCTCCTGCCTAGCCTCACGTCCGAAGACTCCAGCCTCCTGCCTAACCTCAAGCCCGAAGACTCCAGCCTCCTGCCAAGCCTTAAGCCCGAAGACTCCAGCCTCCTGCCTAGCCTCAAGCCCAAAGACTGCAGCCTCCTGCCTAGCCTCAAGCCCGAAGACTCCAGCCTCCTGCCTAGCCTCGAGCCCGAAGACTCAAGCTTCCTGCCTAGCCTTAAGCCCGAAGACTCCAGCCTCCTACCTAGCCTCAATCCCGAAGACTCCAGCCTTCTGCCTAGCCTCAAGCCCGAAGACTCCAGCCTCCTGCCTAGCCTCAAGCCCAAAGACTGCAGCCTCCTGCCTAGCCTCAAGCCCGAAGACTCCAGCCTCCTGCCTAGCCTCGAGCCCGAAGACTCAAGCTTCCTGCCTAGCCTTAAGCCCGAAGACTCCAGCCTCCTACCTAGCCTCAATCCCGAAGACCCCAGCCTCCTGCCTAGCCTCACGTCCGAAGACTCCAGCCTCCTGCCTATCCTCAAGCCCGAAGACTCCAGCCTCCTGCCAAGCCTTAAGCCCGAAGACTCCAGCCTCCTGCCAAGCAAGCCTGAAGACTCCAGCCTCCTGCCCTGCCTCAAGACTGAAGACTCCAGCCTCCTGCCTAGCCTCAAGCCCGAAGACTCCAGCCTCCTGCCTAGCCTCAAGTCCGAAGACTCCAGCCTCCTCCCTAGCCTCAAGCCCGAAGACTCCAGCCTCCTGCCAAGCCTCAAGCCCGAAGACTCCAAACTCCTGCCTGGCCTCAAGCCCGAAGACTCCAGCCTCCGGCCTGGCCTCAAGCCCGAAGACTCCAGCCTCCTGCCAAGCCTCAAGCCCGAAGACTCCAGCCTCATGCCAAGCCTCAAGCCCGAAGATTCCAGCCTCCTGCCTAGCGTCAAGCCTGAAGACTCCAGACTCCTGCCTAGCATCAAGCCTGGACTCCAGCCTCCTGCTTAGCCTCAAGCCTGAAGATTCCAGCTTCCTGCCTAGCCTCAAGCCTGAAAACTCTACCCTCCTGCCTAGCTTCAAGACTCCAGCCTCCTGCCTAGCCTCAAAACCGAAGACTCCAGCCTCCTGCCTAGCCTCAAGCCCGAAGACTCCAGCCTCCAGCCTAGCCTTAAGGCTGAAGATTCCAGCTTCCTGCCTAGCCTCAAGCCTGAAGACTCCAGCCTCCTGCCTAGCTTCAAGACTCCAGACTCCTGCCTAGCCTCAAGCCCGAAGACTCCAGCCTCCTGCCTAGCGTCAAGCTCAAAGACTCCAGCCTCCTGCCTAGCCTCGCCTGAAGACTCCAGCCTCCTGCCTAGCCTCAAGCCCGAAGACTCCAGCCTCCTGCCTTCCCTCAAGCCCGAAGATTCCAGCCTCCTACCTAGCCTCAAGCCTGAAGACTACAGCCTCCTGCCTAGCCTCAATGCCGAAGACTCCAGCCTCCTGCCTAGCCTGAAGCTTGAAGACTCCTGACTCCTGCCAAGCCTCAGGCCCGAAGACTCCAGCCTCCTCCCTAGCCTCAAGCCCGAAGTCTCCAGCCTCCTTTCAAGCCTAATGCCTGAAGACTCCACCCTCCTGCCTAGCCTCAAGAATCCAGCCTCCTGCCTGGCCTCAAGCCCGAAGACTCCAGCCACCTACCTAGCCTCAAACCCGAAGACTCCAGCCTCCTGCCTAGCCGCAATCCCAAAGACTCCAGCCTCCTGCCTAGCCTCAAGCCCGAGGACTGCAGCCTCGTGCCTAGCCTCAAGCCCGAAGACGCCAGCCTCCTGCCTAGCCTGAAGCCCGAAGACTCCAGCTTCCTGCCTAGCCTTAAGCCTGAAGACTCCAGCCTCCTGCCTAGCCTCAATCCCGAAGACCCCAGCCTCCTACCTAGCCTCAAGCCTGAAGATTCCAGCCTCCTTCCTCGCCTCAAGCTTGAAGACTCCAGCCTCCTGCTTAGGCTCAAGCCTGAAGACTCCAGCCTCCTGCCTAGCCTCAAGCATGAAGACTCCAGCATCCTGCCTAGCCTCAAGCCCGAAGACTCTAGCCTACTGCCTAGCCTCAAGCCCGAAGACTCCAGCCTTCTGCCTAGCCTCAAGCTCGAAGACACCAGCCTCCTGCCTAGCCGCAATCCCAAAGACTCCAGCCTCCTGCCTAGCCTCAAGCCCGAAGACTGCAGCCTCCTGCCTAGCCTCAAGCCCGAAGACTGCAGCCTCCTGCCTAGCCTCAAGCCCGAAGACTCCAGCCTTCTGCCTAGCCTCAAGCCCGAAGTCTGCAGCCTCCTGCCTAGCCTCAAGCCTGAAGACTCCAGCCTCCTACCTAGCCTCAAGCCTGAAGACTCCAGCCTAATGCCTAGCCTCAAGCCTGAATACTCCAGCCTCCTGCCTAGCCTCAAGCCCGAAGACTCCAGCCTCCTGCCTAGCCTCAATCCCGAAGTCTCCAGCCTCCTGTCAAGCCGAAAGCCTGAAGACTCCAGCCTCCTGCCTAGCCTCAAGTATCCAGCCTCCTGCCTGGCCTCAAGCCCGAAGACTCCAGCCTCCTACCTAGTCTCAAGCCTGAAGACTCCAGCCTCCTGCCTAGCCTCAAGCGCGAATACTCCAGCCTCCTGCCTGGCCTCAAGCCCGAAGACTCCAGCCTCCTACCTAGTCTCAAGCCTGAAGACTCCAGCCTCCTGCCTAGCCTCAAGCGCGAAGACTCCAGCCTCCTGCCTAGCCTCAAGTCCGAAGACTCCAGCCTTCAACCTAGCCTCAAGCCCGAAGACTCCAGCCTCCTGCCTAGCCTCAAGCCCAAAGACTGCAGCCTCCTGCCTAGCCTCAAGCCCGAAGACTCCAGCCTCCTGCCTAGCCTCGAGCCCGAAGACTCAAGCTTCCTGCCTAGCCTTAAGCCCGAAGACTCCAGCCTCCTACCTAGCCTCAATCCCGAAGACCCCAGCCTCCTGCCAAGCCTTAAGCCCGAAGACTCCAGCCTCCTGCCAAGCCTGAAGCCCGAAGACTCCAGCCTCCTGCCTAGCCTCAAGCCCGAAGACTCCAGCCTCCTGCCAAGCCTCAAGCCCGAAGACTCTAGCCTCCTGCCTGGCCTCAAGCCCGAAGACTCCAGCCTCCGGCCTGGCCTCAAGCCCGAAGACTCCAGTCTCCTGCCAAGCCTCAAGCCCGAAGACTCCCGCCTCATGCCAAGCCTCAAGCCCGAAGATTCCAGCCTCCTGCCTAGCGTCAAGCCTGAAGACTCCAGACTCCTGCCTAGCCTCAAGCCTGGACTCCAGCCTCCTGCCTAGCCTCAAGCCTGAAGTCTCCAACCTCCTGCCTAGCCTCAAGCCCGAAGTCTCCAGCCTCCTGTCAAGCCTAAAGCCTGAAGACTCCAGCCTCCTGCCTAGCCTCAAGAATCCAGCCTCCTGCCTGGCCTCAAGCCCGAAGGCTCCAGCCTCCTACCTAGTCTCAAGCCTGAAGACTCCAGCCTCCTGCCTAGCCTCAAGCGCGAAGACTCCAGCCTCCTGCCTAGCCTCAAGCCCGAAGACTCCAGCCTTCTGCCTAGCCTCAAGCCCGAAGACTCCAGCCTCCTGCCTAGCCTCAAGCCCAAAGACTGCAGCCTCCTGCCTAGCCTCAAGCCCAAAGACTCCAGCCTCCTGCCTAGCCTCGAGCCCGAAGACTCAAGCTTCCTGCCTAGCCTCAAGCCTGAAGACTCCAGCCTCCTGCCCTGCCTCAAGCCTGAAGACTCCAGCCTCCTGCCTAGCCTCAAGCCCGAAGACTCCAGCCTCCTGCCTAGCCTCAAGTCCGAAGACTCCAGCCTCCTCCCTAGCCTCAAGCCCGAAGACTCCAGCCTCCTGCCAAGCCTCAAGCGCGAAGACTCCAGCCTCCTGCCTGGCCTCAAGCCCGAAGACTCCAGCCTCCGGCCTGGCCTCAAGCCCGAAGACTCCAGCCTCCTGCCAAGCCTCAAGCCCGAAGACTCCAGCCTCATGCCAAGCCTCGAGCCCGAAGATTCCAGCCTCCTGCCTAGCGTCAAGCCTGAAGACTCCAGACTCCTGCCTAGCCTCAAGCCTGGACTCCAGCCTCCTGCCTAGCCTCAAGCCTGAAGATTCCAGCTTCCTGCCTAGCCTCAAGCCTGAAAACTCTACCCTCCTGCCTAGCTTCAATACTCCAGCCTCCTGCCTAGCCTCAAAACCGAAGACTCCAGCCTCCTGCCTAGCCTCAAGCCCGAAGACTCCAGCCTCCAGCCTAGCCTTAAACCTGAAGATTCCAGCTTCCTGCCTAGCCTCAAGCCTGAAGACTCCAGCCTCCTGCCTAGCTTCAAGACTCCAGACTCCTGCCTAGCCTCAAGCCCGAAGACTCCAGCCTCCTGCCTAGCGTCAAGCTCAAAGACTCCAGCCTCCTGCCTAGCCTCGCCTGAAGACTCCAGCCTTCTGCCTAGCCTCAAGCCCGAAGACTCCAGCCTCCTGCCTTCCCTCAAGCCCGAAGACACCAGCCTCCTACCTAGCCTCAAGCCTGAAGACTACAGCCTCCTGCCTAGCCTCAATGCCGAAGACTCCAGCCCCCTGCCTAGCCTGAAGCTTGAAGACTCCTGACTCCTGCCAAGCCTCAGGCCCGAAGACTCCAGCCTCCTCCCTAGCCTCAAGCCCGAAGTCTCCAGCCTCCTGTCAAGCCTAAAGCCTGAAGACTCCAGCCTCCTGCCTAGCCTCAAGAATCCAGCCTCCTGCCTGGCCTCAAGCCCGAAGACTCCAGCCACCTACCTAGCCTCAAACCCGTAGACTCCAGCCTCCTGCCTAGCCGCAATCCCAAAGACTCCAGCCTCCTGCCTAGCCTCAAGCCCGAGGACTGCAGCCTCGTGCCTAGCCTCAAGCCCAAAGACTCCAGCCTCCTGCCTAGCCTCAAGCCCGAAGACTCCAGCTTCCTGCCTAGCCTTAAGCCCGAAGACTCCAGCCTCCTGCCTAGCCTCAATCCCGAAGACCCCAGCCTCCTACCTAGCCTCAAGCCTGAAGACTCCAGCCTCCTGCCTCGCCTCAAGCCTGAAGACTCCAGCATCTTTCCTAGCCTCAAGCCTAAACACTACAGCCTCCTGCCTAGCCTCAAACCCGAAGACTCCAGCCTCCTGCCTAGCCTCAAGCCCGAAGACTCCAGCCTCCTGCCTAGCGTCAAGCTCGAAGTCCCCAGCCTCCTGCCTAGCCTCAAGCCCGAAGACTCCAGCCTACTGCCTAGCCTCAAGCCCGAAGACTCCAGCCTCCTGCCTTCCCTCAAGCCCGAAGACTCCAGCCTCCTGCCTAGCCTGAAGCTTGAAGACTCTAGACTCCTGCCAAGCCTGAGGCCCGAAGACTCCAGCCGCCTGCCTTCCCTCAAGCCCGAAGACTACAGCCTCCTACCTAGCCTCAAGCCTGAAGACTACAGCCTCCTGCCTAGCCTCAAGGCCGAAGACTCCAGCCCCCTGCCTAGCCTGAAGCTTGAAGACTCCTGACTCCTGCCAAGCCTCAGGCCCGAAGACTCCAGCCTGCTGCCCAGCCTCAAGCCCGAAGTCTCCAGCCTCCTGTCAACCCTAAAGCCGGAAGACTCCAGCCTCCTGCCTAGCCTCAAAAATCCAGCCTCCGGCCTGGCCTCAAGCCCGAAGACTCCAGCCTCCTACCTAGTCTCAAGCCTGAAGACTCCAGCCTCTTACGTAGTCTCAAGCCTGAAGACTCCAGCCTCCTGCCTAGCCTCAAGCGCGAAAACTCTAGCCTACTGCCTAGCCTCAAGCCCGAAGACTCCAGCCTTCTGCCTAGCCTCAAGCTCGAAGACACCAGCCTCCTGCCTAGCCGCAATCCCAAAGACTCCAGCCTCCTGCCTAGCCTCAAGCCCGAAGACTGCAGCCTCCTGCCTAGCCTCAAGCCCGAAGACTGCAGCCTCCTGCCTAGCCTCAAGCCCGAAGACTCCAGCCTTCTGCCTCGCCTCAAGCCCGAAGGCTGCAGCCTCCTGCCTAGCCTCAAGCCTGAAGACTCCAGCCTCCTGCCTAGCCTCAAACCTGAAGACTCCAGCCTAATGCCTAGCCTGAAGCCTGAATACTCCAGCCTCCTGCCTAGCCTCAAGCCCGAAGACTCCAGCCTCCTGCCTTGCCTCAAGCCCGAAGTCTCCAGCCTCCTGTCAAGCCTAAAGCCTGAAGACTCCAGCCTCCTGCCTAGCCTCAAGTATCCAGCCTCCTGCCTGGCCTCAAGCCCGAAGACTCCAGCCTCCTACCTAGTCTCAAGCCTGAAGACTCCAGCCTCCTGCCTAGCCTCAAGCGCGAAGACTCCAGCCTCCTGCCTAGCCTCAAGCCCGAAGACTCCAGCCTCCTGCCTAGCGTCAACCTCGAAGTCCCCAGCCTCCTGCCTAGCCTCAAGCCCGAAGACTCCAGCCTTCTGCCTAGCCTCAAGCCCGAAGACTCCAGCCTCCTGCCTTCCCTCAAGCCCGTAGACTCCAGCCTCCTGCCTAGCCTGAAGCTTGAAGACTCTAGACTCCTGCCAAGCTTGAGGCCCGAAGACTCCAGCCTCCTGCCTAGCCTCAAGCCTGAAGTCTCCAGCCTCCTGTCAAGCCTAAAGCCTGAAGACTCCAGCCTCCTGCCTAGCCTCAAGAATCCAGCCTCCTGCCTGGCCTCAAGCCCGAAGACTCCAGCCTCCTACCTAGTCTCAAGCCTGAAGACTCCAGCCTCCTGCCTAGCCTCACGTCCGAAGACTCCAGCCTCCTGCCTATCCTCAAGCCCGAAGACTCCAGCCTCCTGCCAAGCCTTAAGCCCGAAGACTCCAGCCTCCTGCCAAGCCTCAAGCCTGAAGACTCCAGCCTCCTGCCCTGCCTCAAGCCTGAAGACTCCAGCCTCCTGCCTAGCCTCAAGCCCGAAGACTCCAGCCTCCTGCCTAGCCTCAAGTCCGAAGACTCCAGCCTCCTCCCTAGCCTAAAGCCCGACGACTCCAGCCTCCTGCCAAGCCTCAAGCCCGAAGACTCCAGCCTCCTGCCTGGCCTCAAGCCCGAAGACTCCAGCCTCCGGCCTGGCCTCAAGCCCGAAGACTCCAGCCTCCTGCCAAGCCTCAAGCCCGAAGACTCCAGCCTCAAGCCAAGCCTCAAGCCCGAAGATTCCAGCCTCCTGCCTAGCGTCAAGCCTGAAGACTCCAGACTCCTGCCTAGCATCAAGCCTGGACTCCAGCCTCCTGCCTAGCCTCAAGCCTGAAGATTCCAGCTTCCTGCCTAGCCTCAAGCCTGAAAACTCTACCCTCCTGCCTAGCTTCAAGACTCCAGCCTCCTGCCTAGCCTCAAAACCGAAGACTCCAGCCTCCTGCCTAGCCTCAAGCCCGAAGACTCCAGCCTCCAGCCTAGCCTTAAGCCTGAAGATTCCAGCTTCCTGCCTAGCCTCAAGCCTGAAGACTCCAGCCTCCTGCCTAGCTTCAAGACTCCAGACTCCTGCCTAGCCTCAAGCCCGAAGACTCCAGCCTCCTGCCTAGCGTCAAGCTCACAGACTCCAGCCTCCTGCCTAGCCTCGCCTGAAGACTCCAGCCTCCTGCCTAGCCTCAAGCCCGAAGACTCCAGCCTCCTGCCTTCCCTCAAGCCCGAAGACTCCAGCCTCCTACCTAGCCTCAATGCCGAAGACTCCAGCCCCCTGCCTAGCCTGAAGCTTGAAGACTCCTGACTCCTGCCAAGCCTCAGGCCCGAAGACTCCAGCCTCCTCCCTAGCCTCAAGTCCGAAGTCTCCAGCCTCCTGTCAAGCCTAAAGCCTGAAGACTCCAGCCTCCTGCCTAGCCTCAAGAATCCAGCCTCCTGCCTGGCCTCAAGCCGGAAGACTCCAGCCACCTACCTAGCCTCAAACCCGAAGACTCCAGCCTCCTGCCTAGCCGCAATCCCAAAGACTCCAGCCTCCTGCCTAGCCTGAAGCCCGAAGACTCCAGCTTCCTGCCTAGCCTTAAGCCCGAAGACTCCAGCCTCCTGCCTAGCCTCAATCCCGAAGACCCCAGCCTCCTACCTAGCCTCAAGCCTGAAGATTCCAGCCTCCTTCCTCGCCTCAAGCTTGAAGACTCCAGCCTCCTGCTTAGGCTCAAGCCTGAAGACTCCAGCCTCCTGCCTAGCCTCAAGCATGAAGACTCCAGCATCTTTCCTAGCCTCAAGCTGAAGACTACAGCCTCCTGCCTAGCCTCAAGCCCGAAGACTCCAGCCTCCTGCCTAGCCTCAAGTCCGACGATTCCAGCCTCCTTCCTAGCCTCAAGCCCGAAGACTCCAGCCTCCTGCCTAGCCTCAAGCCGAAGTCTCCAGCCTCCTGCATAGCCTCAAGCCTGAAGACTCCAGCCTCCTGCCTAGCCTCAAGCCCGAAGACTCCATCCTCCTGCCGAGCCTCAAGCCCGAACACTCCAGCCTCCTGCCTAGTCTCAAGCCGAAGACTCCAGCATACTGCCTATTCTCAAGCCCGAAGACTCCAGACTCCTGCCTAGCCTCAAGACCAAAGACTCCAGCCTCCTGCCTAGCCTCAAGCCTGAAGACTCCAGCCTCCTGCCAAGCCTCAAGCCTGAAGACTCCAGCCTCCTGCCAAGCCTCAAGTCCGAAGACTCCAGCCTCCTATCTAGCCTCAAGCCTGAAGACTACAGCCTCCTGCCTAGCCTCAAGGCCGAAGACTCCAGCCCCCTGCCTAGCCTGAAGCTTGAAGACTCCTGACTCCTGCCAAGCCTCAGGCCCGAAGACTCCAGTCTCCTGCCTAGCCTCAAGCCCGAAGTCTCCAGCCTCCTGTCAAACCTAAAGCCTGAAGACTCCAGCCTCCTGCCTACCCTCAAGAATCCAGCCTCCTGCCTGCCTCAAGCCCGAAGACTCCAGCCACCTACCTAGTCTCAAGCCTGAAGACTCCAGCCTCCTGCCTAGCCTCAAGCGCAAAGACTCTAGCCTCCTGCCTAGCCTCAAGCCCGAGACTCCAGCCTTCTGCCTAGCCTCAAACCCGAAGACTCCAGCCTCCTGCCTAGCTGCAATCCAAAGACTCCAGCCTCCTGCCTAGCCTCAAGCCCGAGGACAGCAGCCTCGTGCCTAGCCTCAAGCCCGAAGACGCCAGCCTCCTGCCTAGCCACAAGCCCGAAAACTCCAGCCTCCTGCCTAGCCTTAAGCCCGAAGACTCCAGCCTCCTGCCTAGCCTCAAGCCCGAAGACTCCAGCCTACTGCCTAGCCTCAAGCCCGAAGACTCCAGCCTCCTGCCTTCCCTCAAGCCCGAAGACTCCAGCCTCCTGCCTAGCCTGAAGCTTGAAGACTCTAGACTCCTGCCAAGCCTGAGGCCCGAAGACTCCAGCCTCCTGCCTTCCCTCAAGCCCGAAGACTACAGCCTCCTACCTAGCCTCAAGCCTGAAGACTACAGCCTCCTGCCTAGCCTCAAGGCCGAAGACTCCAGCCCCCTGCCTAGCCTGAAGCTTGAAGACTCCTGACTCCTGCCAAGCCTCAGGCCCGAAGACTCCAGCCTCCTGCCTAGCCTCAAGCCCGAAGTCTCCAGCCTCCTGTCAACCCTAAAGCCGGAAGACTCCAGCCTCCTGCCTAGCCTCAAAAATCCAGCCTCCGGCCTGGCCTCAAGCCCGAAGACTCCAGCCTCCTACCTAGTCTCAAGCCTGAAGACTCCAGCCTCTTACCTAGTCTCAAGCCTGAAGACTCCAGCCTCCTGCCTAACCTCAAGCCCGAAGACTCCAGCCTCCTGCCAAGCCTTAAGCCCGAAGACTCCAGCCTCCTGCCTAGCGTCAAGCCTGAAGACTCCAGACTCCTGCCTAGCATCAAGCCTGGACTCCAGCCTCCTGCCTAGCCTCAAGCCTGAAGATTCCAGCTTCCTGCCTAGCCTCAAGCCTGAAAACTCTACCCTCCTGCCTAGCTTCAAGACTCCAGCCTCCTGCCTAGCCTCAAAACCGAAGACTCCAGCCTCCTGCCTAGCCTCAAGCCCGAAGACTCCAGCCTCCAGCCTAGCCTTAAGCCTGAAGATTCCAGCTTCCTGCCTAGCCTCAAGCCTGAAGACTCCAGCCTCCTGCCTAGCTTCAAGACTCCAGACTCCTGCCTAGCCTCAAGCCCGAAGACTCCAGCCTCCTGCCTAGCGTCAAGCTCAAAGACTCCAGCCTCCTGCCTAGCCTCGCCTGAAGACTCCAGCCTCCTGCCTAGCCTCAAGCCCGAAGACTCCAGCCTCCTGCCTTCCCTCAAGCCCGAAGACTCCAGCCTCCTACCTAGCCTCAATGCCGAAGACTCCAGCCCCCTGCCTAGCCTGAAGCTTGAAGACTCCTGACTCCTGCCAAGCCTCAGGCCCGAAGACTCCAGCCTCCTCCCTAGCCTCAAGTCCGAAGTCTCCAGCCTCCTGTCAAGCCTAAAGCCTGAAGACTCCAGCCTCCTGCCTAGCCTCAAGAATCCAGCCTCCTGCCTGGCCTCAAGCCGGAAGACTCCAGCCACCTACCTAGCCTCAAACCCGAAGACTCCAGCCTCCTGCCTAGCCGCAATCCCAAAGACTCCAGCCTCCTGCCTAGCCTGAAGCCCGAAGACTCCAGCTTCCTGCCTAGCCTTAAGCCCGAAGACTCCAGCCTCCTGCCTAGCCTCAATCCCGAAGACCCCAGCCTCCTACCTAGCCTCAAGCCTGAAGATTCCAGCCTCCTTCCTCGCCTCAAGCTTGAAGACTCCAGCCTCCTGCTTAGGCTCAAGCCTGAAGACTCCAGCCTCCTGCCTAGCCTCAAGCCCGAAGACTCCAGCTTCCTGCCTAGCCTCAAGTCCGAAGACTCCAGCCTCCTCCCTAGCCTCAAGCCCGAAGACTCCAGCCTCCTGCCAAGCCTCAAGCCCGAAGACTCAGGCCTCCTGCCTGGCCTCAAGCCCGAAGACTCCAGCCTCCGGCCTGGCCTCAAACCCGAAGACTCCAGCCTCCTGCCAAGCCTCAAGCCCGAACACTCCAGCCTCATACCAAGCCTCAAGCCCGTAGACTCCAGCCTCCTGCCTAGCCTGAAGCTTGAAGACTCTAGACTCCTGCCAAGTCTGACGCCCGAAGACTCCAGCCTCCTGCCTAGCCTCAAGCCTGAAGTCTCCAGCCTCCTGCCTAGCCTCAAGCCCGAAGTCTCCAGCCTCCTGTCAAGCCTAAAGCCTGAAGACTCCAGCCTCCTGCCTAGCCTCAAGAATCCAGCCTCCTGCCTGGCCTCAAGCCCGAAGACTCCAGCCTCCTACCTAGTCTCAAGCCTGAAGACTCCAGCCTCCTGCCTAGCCTCAAGCGCGAAGACTCCAGCCTCCTGCCTAGCCTCAAGCCCGAAGACTCCAGCCTTCTGCCTAGCCTCAAGCCCGAAGACTCCAGCCTCCTGCCTAGCCTCAAGCCCAAAGACTGCAGCCTCCTGCCTAGCCTCAAGCCCGAAGACTCCAGCCTCCTGCCTAGCCTCGAGCCCGAAGACTCAAGCTTCCTGCCTAGCCTTAAGCCCGAAGACTCCAGCCTCCTACCTAGCCTCAATCCCGAAGACCCCAGCCTCCTGCCTAGCCTCACGTCCGAAGACTCCAGCCTCCTGCCTATCCTCAAGCCCGAAGACTCCAGCCTCCTGCCAAGCCTTAAGCCCGAAGACTCCAGCCTCCTGCCAAGCAAGCCTGAAGACTCCAGCCTCCTGCCCTGCCTCAAGCCTGAAGACTCCAGCCTCCTGCCTAGCCTCAAGCCCGAAGACTCCAGCCTCCTGCCTAGCCTCAAGTCCGAAGACTCCAGCCTCCTCCCTAGCCTCAAGCCCGAAGACTCCAGCCTCCTGCCAAGCCTCAAGCCCGAAGACTCCAGCCTCCTGCCTGGCCTCAAGCCCGAAGACTCCAGCCTCCGGCCTGGCCTCAAGCCCGAAGACTCCAGCCTCCTGCCAAGCCTCAAGCCCGAAGACTCCAGCCTCATGCCAAGCCTCAAGCCCGAAGATTCCAGCCTCCTGCCTAGCGTCAAGCCTGAAGACTCCAGACTCCTGCCTAGCATCAAGCCTGGACTCCAGCCTCCTGCTTAGCCTCAAGCCTGAAGATTCCAGCTTCCTGCCTAGCCTCAAGCCTGAAAACTCTACCCTCCTGCCTAGCTTCAAGACTCCAGCCTCCTGCCTAGCCTCAAAACCGAAGACTCCAGCCTCCTGCCTAGCCTCAAGCCCGAAGACTCCAGCCTCCAGCCTAGCCTTAAGGCTGAAGATTCCAGCTTCCTGCCTAGCCTCAAGCCTGAAGACTCCAGCCTCCTGCCTAGCTTCAAGACTCCAGACTCCTGCCTAGCCTCAAGCCCGAAGACTCCAGCCTCCTGCCTAGCGTCAAGCTCAAAGACTCCAGCCTCCTGCCTAGCCTCGCCTGAAGACTCCAGCCTCCTGCCTAGCCTCAAGCCCGAAGACTCCAGCCTCCTGCCTTCCCTCAAGCCCGAAGATTCCAGCCTCCTACCTAGCCTCAAGCCTGAAGACTACAGCCTCCTGCCTAGCCTCAATGCCGAAGACTCCAGCCTCCTGCCTAGCCTGAAGCTTGAAGACTCCTGACTCCTGCCAAGCCTCAGGCCCGAAGACTCCAGCCTCCTCCCTAGCCTCAAGCCCGAAGTCTCCAGCCTCCTTTCAAGCCTAATGCCTGAAGACTCCAGCCTCCTGCCTAGCCTCAAGAATCCAGCCTCCTGCCTGGCCTCAAGCCCGAAGACTCCAGCCACCTACCTAGCCTCAAACCCGAAGACTCCAGCCTCCTGCCTAGCCGCAATCCCAAAGACTCCAGCCTCCTGCCTAGCCTCAAGCCCGAGGACTGCAGCCTCGTGCCTAGCCTCAAGCCCGAAGACGCCAGCCTCCTGCCTAGCCTGAAGCCCGAAGACTCCAGCTTCCTGCCTAGCCTTAAGCCCAAGACTCCAGCCTCCTGCCTAGCCTCAATCCCGAAGACCCCAGCCTCCTACCTAGCCTCAAGCCTGAAGATTCCAGCCTCCTTCCTCGCCTCAAGCTTGAAGACTCCAGCCTCCTGCTTAGGCTCAAGCCTGAAGACTCCAGCCTCCTGCCTAGCCTCAAGCATGAAGACTCCAGCATCTTTCCTAGACTCAAGCCTGAAGACTACAGCCTCCTGCCTAGCCTCAAGCCCGAAGACTCCAGCCTCCTGCCTAGCCTCAAGTCCGACGATTCCAGCCTCCTTCCCAGCCTCAAGCCCGAAGACTCCAACCTCCTGCCTAGCCTCAAGCCCGAAGTCTCCAGCCTCCTGCATAGCCTCAAGCCTGAAGACTCCAGCCTCCTGCCGAGCCTCAAGCCCGAACACTCCAGCCTCCTGCCTAGTCTCAAGCCCGAAGACTCCAGCATACTGCCTATTCTCAAGCCCGAAGACTCCAGCCTCCTGCCTAGCCTCAAGCCTGAAGACTCCAGCCTCCTGCCAAGCCTCAAGCCTGAAGACTCCAGCCTCCTGCCAAGCCTCAAGTCCGAAGACTCCAGCCTCCTATCTAGCCTCAAGCCTGAAGACTACAGCCTCCTGCCTAGCCTCAAGGCCGAAGACTCCAGCCCCCTGCCTAGCCTGAAGCTTGAAGACTCCTGACTCCTGCCAAGCCTCAGGCCCGAAGACTCCAGCCTCCTGCCTAGCCTCAAGCCCGAAGTCTCCAGCCTCCTGTCAAGCCTAAAGCCTGAAGACTCCAGCCTCCTGCCTAGCCTCAAGAATCCAGCCTCCTGCCTGGCCTCAAGCCCGAAGACTCCAGCCACCTACCTAGTCTCAAGCCTGAAGACTCCAGCCTCCTGCCTAGCCTCAAGCGCAAAGACTCTAGCCTCCTGCCTAGCCTCAACCCCGAAGACTCCAGCCTTCTGCCTAGCCTCAAACCCGAAGACTCCAGCCTCCTGCCTAGCTGCAATCCCAAAGACTCCAGCCTCCTGCCTAGCCTCAAGCCCGAGGACAGCAGCCTCCTGCCTAGCCTCAAGCCCGAATACGCCAGCCTCCTGCCTAGCCACAAGCCCGAAAACTCCAGCCTCCTGCCTAGCCTCAAGCCCGAAGACTCCAGCTTCCTGCCTAGCCTTAAGCCCGAAGACTCCAGCCTCCTGCCTAGCCTCAATTCCGGAGACCCCAGCCTCCGACCTAGCCACAAGCCTGAAGATTCCAGCCTCCTTCCTCGCCTCAAGCTTGAAGACTCCAGCCTCCTGCTTAGGCTCAAGCCTGAAGACTCCAGCCTCCTGCCTTCCCTCAAGCCCGAAGACTCCAGCCTCCTGCCTAGCCTGAAGCTTGAAGACTCTAGACTCCTGCCAAGCCTGAGGCCCGAAGACTCCAGCCTCCTGCCTTCCCTCAAGCCCGAAGACTACAGCCTCCTACCTAGCCTCAAGCCTGAAGACTACAGCCTCCTGCCTAGCCTCAAGGCCGAAGACTCCAGCCCCCTGCCTAGCCTGAAGCTTGAAGACTCCTGACTCCTGCCAAGCCTCAGGCCCGAAGACTCCAGCCTGCTGCCTAGCCTCAAGCCCGAAGAGTCCAGCCTCCTGTCAACCCTAAAGCCGGAAGACTCCAGCCTCCTGCCTAGCCTCAAAAATCCAGCCCCCGGCCTGGCCTCAAGCCCGAAGACTCCAGCCTCCTACCTAGTCTCAAGCCTGAAGACTCCAGCCTCTTACCTAGTCTCAAGCCTGAAGACTCTAGCCTCCTGCCTAGCCTCAAGCGCGAAAACTCTAGCCTACTGCCTAGCCTCAAGCCCGAAGACTCCAGCCTTCTGCCTAGCCTCAAGCTCGAAGACACCAGCCTCCTGCCTAGCCGCAATCCCAAAGACTCCAGCCTCCTGCCTAGCCTCAAGCCCGAAGACTGCAGCCTCCTGCCTAGCCTCAAGCCCGAAGACTGCAGCCTCCTGCCTAGCCTCAAGCCCGAAGACTCCAGCCTTCTGCCTAGCCTCAAGCCCGAAGTCTGCAGCCTCCTGCCTAGCCTCAAGCCTGAAGACTCCAGCCTCCTACCTAGCCTCAAGCCTGAAGACTCCAGCCTAATGCCTAGCCTCAAGCCTGAATACTCCAGCCTCCTGCCTAGCCTCAAGCCCGAAGACTCCAGCCTCCTGCCTAGCCTCAATCCCGAAGTCTCCAGCCTCCTGTCAAGCCGAAAGCCTGAAGACTCCAGCCTCCTGCCTAGCCTCAAGTATCCAGCCTCCTGCCTGGCCTCAAGCCCGAAGACTCCAGCCTCCTACCTAGTCTCAAGCCTGAAGACTCCAGCCTCCTGCCTAGCCTCAAGCGCGAATACTCCAGCCTCCTGCCTGGCCTCAAGCCCGAAGACTCCAGCCTCCTACCTAGTCTCAAGCCTGAAGACTCCAGCCTCCTGCCTAGCCTCAAGCGCGAATACTCCAGCCTCCTGCCTAGCCTCAAGCCCGAAGATTCCAGCCTCCTGCCTAGCGTCAAGCCTGAAGACTCCAGACTCCTGCCTTGCCTCAAGCCTGGACTCCAGCCTCCTGCCTAGCCTCAAGCCTGAAGTCTCCAACCTCCTGCCTAGCCTCAAGCCCGAAGTCTCCAGCCTCCTGTCAAGCCTAAAGTCTGAAGACTCCAGCCTCCTGCCTAGCCTCAAGAATCCAGCCTCCTGCCTGGCCTCAAGCCCGAAGACTCCAGCCTCCTACCTAGTCTCAAGCCTGAAGACTCCAGCCTCCTGCCTAGCCTCAAGCGCGAAGACTCCAGCCTCCTGCCTAGCCTCAAGTCCGAAGACTCCAGCCTTCAACCTAGCCTCAAGCCCGAAGACTCCAGCCTCCTGCCTAGCCTCAAGCCCAAAGACTGCAGCCTCCTGCCTAGCCTCAAGCCCGAAGACTCCAGCCTCCTGCCTAGCCTCGAGCCCGAAGAATCAAGCTTCCTGCCTAGCCTTAAGCCCGAAGACTCCAGCCTCCTACCTAGCCTCAATCCCGAAGACCCCAGCCTCCTGCCAAGCCTTAAGCCCGAAGACTCCAGCCTCCTGCCAAGCCTTAAGCCCGAAGACTCCAGCCTCCTGCCTACCCTCAAGCCCGAAGACTCCAGCCTCCTGCCAAGCCTCAAGCCCGAAGACTCCAGCCTCCTGCCTGGCCTCAAGCCCGAAGACTCCAGCCTCCGGCCTGGCCTCAAGCCCGAAGACTCCAGCCTCCTGCCAAGCCTCAAGCCCGAAGACTCCAGCCTCATGCCAAGCCTCAAGCCCGAAGATTCCAGCCTCCTGCCTAGCGTCAAGCCTGAAGACTCCAGACTCCTGCCTAGCCTCAAGCCTGGACTCCAGCCTCCTGCCTAGCCTCAAGCCTGAAGTCTCCAACCTCCTGCCTAGCCTCAAGCCCGAAGTCTCCAGCCTCCTGTCAAGCCTAAAGCCTGAAGACTCCAGCCTCCTGCCTAGCCTCAAGAATCCAGCCTCCTGCCTGGCCTCAAGCCCGAAGGCTCCAGCCTCCTACCTAGTCTCAAGCCTGAAGACTCCAGCCTCCTGCCTAGCCTCAAGCGCGAAGACTCCAGCCTCCTGCCTAGCCTCAAGCCCGAAGACTCCAGCCTTCTGCCTAGCCTCAAGCCCGAAGACTCCAGCCTCCTGCCTAGCCTCAAGCCCAAAGACTGCAGCCTCCTGCCTAGCCTCAAGCCCGAAGACTCCAGCCTCCTGCCTAGCCTCGAGCCCGAAGACTCAAGCTTCCTGCCTAGCCTTAAGCCCGAAGACTCCAGCCTCCTGCCTATCCTCAAGCCCGAAGACTCCAGCCTCCTGCCAAGCCTTAAGCCCGAAGACTCCAGCCTCCTGCCAAGCCTCAAGCCTGAAGACTCCAGCCTCCTGCCCTGCCTCAAGCCTGAAGACTCCAGCCTCCTGCCTAGCCTCAAGCCCGAAGACTCCAGCCTCCTGCCTAGCCTCAAGTCCGAAGACTCCAGCCTCCTCCCTAGCCTCAAGCCCGAAGACTCCAGCCTCCTGCCAAGCCTCAAGCCCGAAGACTCCAGCCTCCTGCCTGGCCTCAAGCCCGAAGACTCCAGCCTCCGGCCTGGCCTCAAGCCCGAAGACTGCAGCCTCCTGCCTAGCCTCAAGCCCGAAGACTGCAGCCTCCTGCCTAGCCTCAAGCCCGAAGACTCCAGCCTTCTGCCTAGCCTCAAGCCCGAAGTCTGCAGCCTCCTGCCTAGCCTCAAGCCTGAAGACTCCAGCCTCCTACCTAGCCTCAAGCCTGAAGACTCCAGCCTAATGCCTAGCCTCAAGCCTGAATACTCCAGCCTCCTGCCTAGCCTCAAGCCCGAAGACTCCAGCCTCCTGCCTAGCCTCAATCCCGAAGTCTCCAGCCTCCTGTCAAGCCGAAAGCCTGAAGACTCCAGCCTCCTGCCTAGCCTCAAGTATCCAGCCTCCTGCCTGGCCTCAAGCCCGAAGACTCCAGCCTCCTACCTAGTCTCAAGCCTGAAGACTCCAGCCTCCTGCCTAGCCTCAAGCGCGAATACTCCAGCCTCCTGCCTAGCCTCAAGCCCGAAGATTCCAGCCTCCTGCCTAGCGTCAAGCCTGAAGACTCCAGACTCCTGCCTAGCCTCAAGCCTGGACTCCAGCCTCCTGCCTAGCCTCAAGCCTGAAGTCTCCAACCTCCTGCCTAGCCTCAAGCCCGAAGTCTCCAGCCTCCTGTCAAGCCTAAAGCCTGAAGACTCCAGCCTCCTGCCTGGCCTCAAGAATCCAGCCTCCTGCCTGGCCTCAAGCCCGAAGACTCCAGCCTCCTACCTAGTCTCAAGCCTGAAGACTCCAGCCTCCTGCCTAGCCTCAAGCGCGAAGACTCCAGCCTCCTGCCTAGCCTCAAGTCCGAAGACTCCAGCCTTCAACCTAGCCTCAAGCCCGAAGACTCCAGCCTCCTGCCTAGCCTCAAGCCCAAAGACTGCAGCCTCCTGCCTAGCCTCAAGCCCGAAGACTCCAGCCTCCTGCCTAGCCTCGAGCCCGAAGACTCAAGCTTCCTGCCTAGCCTTAAGCCCGAAGACTCCAGCCTCCTACCTAGCCTCAATCCCGAAGACCCCAGCCTCCTGCCAAGCCTTAAGCCCGAAGACTCCAGCCTCCTGCCAAGCCTTAAGCCCGAAGACTCCAGCCTCCTGCCTAGCCTCAAGCCCGAAGACTCCAGCCTCCTGCCAAGCCTCAAGCCCGAAGACTCCAGCCTCCTGCCTGGCCTCAAGCCCGAAGACTCCAGCCTCCGGCCTGGCCTCAAGCCCGAAGACTCCAGCCTCCTGCCAAGCCTCAAGCCCGAAGACTCCCGCCTCATGCCAAGCCTCAAGCCCGAAGATTCCAGCCTCCTGCCTAGCGTCAAGCCTGAAGACTCCAGACTCCTGCCTAGCCTCAAGCCTGGACTCCAGCCTCCTGCCTAGCCTCAAGCCTGAAGTCTCCAACCTCCTGCCTAGCCTCAAGCCCGAAGTCTCCAGCCTCCTGTCAAGCCTAAAGCCTGAAGACTCCAGCCTCCTGCCTAGCCTCAAGAATCCAGCCTCCTGCCTGGCCTCAAGCCCGAAGGCTCCAGCCTCCTACCTAGTCTCAAGCCTGAAGACTCCAGCCTCCTGCCTAGCCTCAAGCGCGAAGACTCCAGCCTCCTGCCTAGCCTCAAGCCCGAAGACTCCAGCCTTCTGCCTAGCCTCAAGCCCGAAGACTCCAGCCTCCTGCCTAGCCTCAAGCCCAAAGACTGCAGCCTCCTGCCTAGCCTCAAGCCCGAAGACTCCAGCCTCCTGCCTAGCCTCGAGCCCGAAGACTCAAGCTTCCTGCCTAGCCTTAAGCCCGAAGACTCCAGCCTCCTGCCTATCCTCAAGCCCGAAGACTCCAGCCTCCTGCCAAGCCTTAAGCCCGAAGACTCCAGCCTCCTGCCAAGCCTCAAGCCTGAAGACTCCAGCCTCCTGCCCTGCCTCAAGCCTGAAGACTCCAGCCTCCTGCCTAGCCTCAAGCCCGAAGACTCCAGCCTCCTGCCTAGCCTCAAGTCCGAAGACTCCAGCCTCCTCCCTAGCCTCAAGCCCGAAGACTCCAGCCTCCTGCCAAGCCTCAAGCCCGAAGACTCCAGCCTCCTGCCTGGCCTCAAGCCCGAAGACTCCAGCCTCCGGCCTGGCCTCAAGCCCGAAGACTCCAGCCTCCTGCCAAGCCTCAAGCCCGAAGACTCCAGCCTCATGCCAAGCCTCAAGCCCGAAGATTCCAGCCTCCTGCCTAGCGTCAAGCCTGAAGACTCCAGACTCCTGCCTAGCCTCAAGCCTGGACTCCAGCCTCCTGCCTAGCCTCAAGCCTGAAGATTCCAGCTTCCTGCCTAGCCTCAAGCCTGAAAACTCTACCCTCCTGCCTAGCTTCAATACTCCAGCCTCCTGCCTAGCCTCAAAACCGAAGACTCCAGCCTCCTGCCTAGCCTCAAGCCCGAAGACTCCAGCCTCCAGCCTAGCCTTAAACCTGAAGATTCCAGCTTTCTGCCTAGCCTCAAGCCTGAAGACTCCAGCCTCCTGCCTAGCTTCAAGACTCCAGACTCCTGCCTAGCCTCAAGCCCGAAGACTCCAGCCTCCTGCCTAGCGTCAAGCTCAAAGACTCCAGCCTCCTGCCTAGCCTCGCCTGAAGACTCCAGCCTTCTGCCTAGCCTCAAGCCCGAAGACTCCAGCCTCCTGCCTTCCCTCAAGCCCGAAGACACCAGCCTCCTACCTAGCCTCAAGCCTGAAGACTACAGCCTCCTGCCTAGCCTCAATGCCGAAGACTCCAGCCCCCTGCCTAGCCTGAAGCTTGAAGACTCCTGACTCCTGCCAAGCCTCAGGCCCGAAGACTCCAGCCTCCTCCCTAGCCTCAAGCCCGAAGTCTCCAGCCTCCTGTCAAGCCTAAAGCCTGAAGACTCCAGCCTCCTGCCTAGCCTCAAGAATCCAGCCTCCTGCCTGGCCTCAAGCCCGAAGACTCCAGCCACCTACCTAGCCTCAAACCCGAAGACTCCAGCCTCCTGCCTAGCCGCAATCCCAAAGACTCCAGCCTCCTGCCTAGCCTCAAGCCCGAGGACTGCAGCCTCGTGCCTAGCCTCAAGCCCAAAGACTCCAGCCTCCTGCCTAGCCTCAAGCCCGAAGACTCCAGCTTCCTGCCTAGCCTTAAGCCCGAAGACTCCAGCCTCCTGCCTAGCCTCAATCCCGAAGACCCCAGCCTCCTACCTAGCCTCAAGCCTGAAGACTCCAGCCTCCTGCCTCGCCTCAAGCCTGAAGACTCCAGCATCTTTCCTAGCCTCAAGCCTAAACACTACAGCCTCCTGCCTAGCCTCAAGCCCGAAGACTCCCGCCTCATGCCAAGCCTCAAGCCCGAAGATTCCAGCCTCCTGCCTAGCGTCAAGCCTGAAGACTCCAGACTCCTGCCTAGCCTCAAGCCTGGACTCCAGCCTCCTGCCTAGCCTCAAGCCTGAAGTCTCCAACCTCCTGCCTAGCCTCAAGCCCGAAGTCTCCAGCCTCCTGTCAAGCCTAAAGCCTGAAGACTCCAGCCTCCTGCCTAGCCTCAAGAATCCAGCCTCCTGCCTGGCCTCAAGCCCGAAGGCTCCAGCCTCCTACCTAGTCTCAAGCCTGAAGACTCCAGCCTCCTGCCTAGCCTCAAGCGCGAAGACTCCAGCCTCCTGCCTAGCCTCAAGCCCGAAGACTCCAGCCTTCTGCCTAGCCTCAAGCCCGAAGACTCCAGCCTCCTGCCTAGCCTCAAGCCCAAAGACTGCAGCCTCCTGCCTAGCCTCAAGCCCGAAGACTCCAGCCTCCTGCCTAGCCTCGAGCCCGAAGACTCAAGCTTCCTGCCTAGCCTTAAGCCCGAAGACTCCAGCCTCCTGCCTATCCTCAAGCCCGAAGACTCCAGCCTCCTGCCAAGCCTTAAGCCCGAAGACTCCAGCCTCCTGCCAAGCCTCAAGCCTGAAGACTCCAGCCTCCTGCCCTGCCTCAAGCCTGAAGACTCCAGCCTCCTGCCTAGCCTCAAGCCCGAAGACTCCAGCCTCCTGCCTAGCCTCAAGTCCGAAGACTCCAGCCTCCTCCCTAGCCTCAAGCCCGAAGACTCCAGCCTCCTGCCAAGCCTCAAGCCCGAAGACTCCAGCCTCCTGCCTGGCCTCAAGCCCGAAGACTCCAGCCTCCGGCCTGGCCTCAAGCCCGAAGACTCCAGCCTCCTGCCAAGCCTCAAGCCCGAAGACTCCAGCCTCATGCCAAGCCTCAAGCCCGAAGATTCCAGCCTCCTGCCTAGCGTCAAGCCTGAAGACTCCAGACTCCTGCCTAGCCTCAAGCCTGGACTCCAGCCTCCTGCCTAGCCTCAAGCCTGAAGATTCCAGCTTCCTGCCTAGCCTCAAGCCTGAAAACTCTACCCTCCTGCCTAGCTTCAATACTCCAGCCTCCTGCCTAGCCTCAAAACCGAAGACTCCAGCCTCCTGCCTAGCCTCAAGCCCGAAGACTCCAGCCTCCAGCCTAGCCTTAAACCTGAAGATTCCAGCTTTCTGCCTAGCCTCAAGCCTGAAGACTCCAGCCTCCTGCCTAGCTTCAAGACTCCAGACTCCTGCCTAGCCTCAAGCCCGAAGACTCCAGCCTCCTGCCTAGCGTCAAGCTCAAAGACTCCAGCCTCCTGCCTAGCCTCGCCTGAAGACTCCAGCCTTCTGCCTAGCCTCAAGCCCGAAGACTCCAGCCTCCTGCCTTCCCTCAAGCCCGAAGACACCAGCCTCCTACCTAGCCTCAAGCCTGAAGACTACAGCCTCCTGCCTAGCCTCAATGCCGAAGACTCCAGCCCCCTGCCTAGCCTGAAGCTTGAAGACTCCTGACTCCTGCCAAGCCTCAGGCCCGAAGACTCCAGCCTCCTCCCTAGCCTCAAGCCCGAAGTCTCCAGCCTCCTGTCAAGCCTAAAGCCTGAAGACTCCAGCCTCCTGCCTAGCCTCAAGAATCCAGCCTCCTGCCTGGCCTCAAGCCCGAAGACTCCAGCCACCTACCTAGCCTCAAACCCGAAGACTCCAGCCTCCTGCCTAGCCGCAATCCCAAAGACTCCAGCCTCCTGCCTAGCCTCAAGCCCGAGGACTGCAGCCTCGTGCCTAGCCTCAAGCCCAAAGACTCCAGCCTCCTGCCTAGCCTCAAGCCCGAAGACTCCAGCTTCCTGCCTAGCCTTAAGCCCGAAGACTCCAGCCTCCTGCCTAGCCTCAATCCCGAAGACCCCAGCCTCCTACCTAGCCTCAAGCCTGAAGACTCCAGCCTCCTGCCTCGCCTCAAGCCTGAAGACTCCAGCATCTTTCCTAGCCTCAAGCCTAAACACTACAGCCTCCTGCCTAGCCTCAAGCCCGAAGACTCCAGCCTCCTGCCTAGCCTCAAGCCCGAAGACTCCAGCCTCCTGCCTAGCGTCAAGCTCGAAGTCCCCAGCCTCCTGCCTAGCCTCAAGCCCGAAGACTCCAGCCTACTGCCTAGCCTCAAGCCCGAAGACTCCAGCCTCCTGCCTTCCCTCAAGCCCGAAGACTCCAGCCTCCTGCCTAGCCTGAAGCTTGAAGACTCTAGACTCCTGCCAAGCCTGAGGCCCGAAGACTCCAGCCGCCTGCCTTCCCTCAAGCCCGAAGACTACAGCCTCCTACCTAGCCTCAAGCCTGAAGACTACAGCCTCCTGCCTAGCCTCAAGGCCGAAGACTCCAGCCCCCTGCCTAGCCTGAAGCTTGAAGACTCCTGACTCCTGCCAAGCCTCAGGCCCGAAGACTCCAGCCTGCTGCCCAGCCTCAAGCCCGAAGTCTCCAGCCTCCTGTCAACCCTAAAGCCGGAAGAGTCCAGCCTCCTGCCTAGCCTCAAAAATCCAGCCTCCGGCCTGGCCTCAAGCCCGAAGACTCCAGCCTCCTACCTAGTCTCAAGCCTGAAGACTCCAGCCTCTTACCTAGTCTCAAGCCTGAAGACTCCAGCCTCCTGCCTAGCCTCAAGCGCGAAAACTCTAGCCTACTGCCTAGCCTCAAGCCCGAAGACTCCAGCCTTCTGCCTAGCCTCAAGCTCGAAGACTCCAGCCTCCTGCCTAGCCGCAATCCCAAAGACTCCAGCCTCCTGCCTAGCCTCAAGCCCGAAGACTGCAGCCTCCTGCCTAGCCTCAAGCCCGAAGACTGCAGCCTCCTGCCTAGCCTCAAGCCCGAAGACTCCAGCCTTCTGCCTCGCCTCAAGCCCGAAGGCTGCAGCCTCCTGCCTAGCCTCAAGCCTGAAGACTCCAGCCTCCTGCCTAGCCTCAAACCTGAAGACTCCAGCCTAATGCCTAGCCTCAAGCCTGAATACTCCAGCCTCCTGCCTAGCCTCAAGCCCGAAGACTCCAGCCTCCTGCCTTGCCTCAATCCCGAAGTCTCCAGCCTCCTGTCAAGCCTAAAGCCTGAAGAATCCAGCCTCCTGCCTAGCCTCAAGTATCCAGCCTCCTGCCTGGCCTCAAGCCCGAAGACACCAGCCTCCTACCTAGTCTCAAGCCTGAAGACTCCAGCCTCCTGCCTAGCCTCAAGCGCGAAGACTCCAGCCTCCTGCCTAGCCTCAAGCCCGAAGACTCCAGCCTCCTGCCTAGCGTCAACCTCGAAGTCCCCAGCCTCCTGCCTAGCCTCAAGCCCGAAGACTCCAGCCTTCTGCCTAGCCTCAAGCCCGAAGACTCCAGCCTCCTGCCTTCCCTCAAGCCCGTAGACTCCAGCCTCCTGCCTAGCCTGAAGCTTGAAGACACTAGACTCCTGCCAAGCTTGAGGCCCGAAGACTCCAGCCTCCTGCCTAGCCTCAAGCCTGAAGTCTCCAGCCTCCTGTCAAGCCTAAAGCCTGAAGACTCCAGCCTCCTGCCTAGCCTCAAGAATCCAGCCTCCTGCCTGGCCTCAAGCCCGAAGACTCCAGCCTCCGGCCTGGCCTCAAGCCCGAAGACTCCAGCCTCCTGCCAAGCCTCAAGCCCGAAGACTCCAGCCTCAAGCCAAGCCTCAAGCCCGAAGATTCCAGCCTCCTGCCTAGCGTCAAGCCTGAAGACTCCAGACTCCTGCCTAGCATCAAGCCTGGACTCCAGCCTCCTGCCTAGCCTCAAGCCTGAAGATTCCAGCTTCCTGCCTAGCCTCAAGCCTGAAAACTGCTACCCTCCTGCCTAGCTTCAAGACTCCAGCCTCCTGCCTAGCCTCAAAACCGAAGACTCCAGCCTCCTGCCTAGCCTCAAGCCCGAAGACTCCAGCCTCCAGCCTAGCCTTAAGCCTGAAGATTCCAGCTTCCTGCCTAGCCTCAAGCCTGAAGACTCCAGCCTCCTGCCTAGCTTCAAGACTCCAGACTCCTGCCTAGCCTCAAGCCCGAAGACTCCAGCCTCCTGCCTAGCGTCAAGCTCAAAGACTCCAGCCTCCTGCCTAGCCTCGCCTGAAGACTCCAGCCTCCTGCCTAGCCTCAAGCCCGAAGACTCCAGCCTCCTGCCTTCCCTCAAGCCCGAAGACTCCAGCCTCCTACCTAGCCTCAATGCCGAAGACTCCAGCCCCCTGCCTAGCCTGAAGCTTGAAGACTCCTGACTCCTGCCAAGCCTCAGGCCCGAAGACTCCAGCCTCCTCCCTAGCCTCAAGTCCGAAGTCTCCAGCCTCCTGTCAAGCCTAAAGCCTGAAGACTCCAGCCTCCTGCCTAGCCTCAAGAATCCAGCCTCCTGCCTGGCCTCAAGCCGGAAGACTCCAGCCACCTACCTAGCCTCAAACCCGAAGACTCCAGCCTCCTGCCTAGCCGCAATCCCAAAGACTCCAGACTCCTGCCTAGCCTGAAGCCCGAAGACTCCAGCTTCCTGCCTAGCCTTAAGCCCGAAGACTCCAGCCTCCTGCCTAGCCTCAATCCCGAAGACCCCAGCCTCCTACCTAGCCTCAAGCCTGAAGATTCCAGCCTCCTTCCTCGCCTCAAGCTTGAAGACTCCAGCCTCCTGCTTAGGCTCAAGCCTGAAGACTCCAGCCTCCTGCCTAGCCTCAAGCATGAAGACTCCAGCATCTTTCCTAGCCTCAAGCCTGAAGACTACAGCCTCCTGCCTAGCCTCAAGCCCGAAGACTCCAGCCTCCTGCCTAGCCTCAAGTCCGACGATTCCAGCCTCCTTCCTAGCCTCAAGCCCGAAGACTCCAGCCTCCTGCCTAGCCTCAAGCCCGAAGTCTCCAGCCTCCTGCATAGCCTCAAGCCTGAAGACTCCAGCCTCCTGCCTAGCCTCAAGCCCGAGGACTCCATCCTCCTGCCGAGCCTCAAGCCCGAACACTCCAGCCTCCTGCCTAGTCTCAAGCCCGAAGACTCCAGCATACTGCCTATTCTCAAGCCCGAAGACTCCAGCCTCCTGCCTAGCCTCAAGCCCAAAGACTCCAGCCTCCTGCCTAGCCTCAAGCCTGAAGACTCCAGCCTCCTGCCAAGCCTCAAGCCTGAAGACTCCAGCCTCCTGCCAAGCCTCAAGTCCGAAGACTCCAGCCTCCTATCTAGCCTCAAGCCTGAAGACTACAGCCTCCTGCCTAGCCTCAAGGCCGAAGACTCCAGCCCCCTGCCTAGCCTGAAGCTTGAAGACTCCTGACTCCTGCCAAGCCTCAGGCCCGAAGACTCCAGTCTCCTGCCTAGCCTCAAGCCCGAAGTCTCCAGCCTCCTGTCAAGCCTAAAGCCTGAAGACTCCAGCCTCCTGCCTACCCTCAAGAATCCAGCCTCCTGCCTGGCCTCAAGCCCGAAGACTCCAGCCACCTACCTAGTCTCAAGCCTGAAGTCTCCAGCCTCCTGCCTAGCCTCAAGCGCAAAGACTCTAGCCACCTGCCTAGCCTCAAGCCCGAAGACTCCAGCCTTCTGCCTAGCCTCAAACCCGAAGACTCCAGCCTCCTGCCTAGCTGCAATCCCAAAGACTCCAGCCTCCTGCCTAGCCTCAAGCCCGAGGACAGCAGCCTCGTGCCTAGCCTCAAGCCCGAAGACGCCAGCCTCCTGCCTAGCCACAAGCCCGAAAACTCCAGCCTCCTGCCTAGCCTTAAGCCCGAAGACTCCAGCCTCCTGCCTAGCCTCAATTCCGGAGACCCCAGCCTCCGACCTAGCCACAAGCCTGAAGATTCCAGCCTCCTTCCTCGTCTCAAGCTTGAAGACTCCAGCCTCCTGCTTAGGCTCAAGCCTGAAGACTCCAGCCTCCTGCCTCGCCTCAAGCCTGAAGACTCCAGCATCTTTCCTAGCCTCAAGCCTGAACACTACAGCCTCCTGCCTAGCCTCAAGCCTGAAGACTCCAGCCTCCTGCCTAGCCTCAAGCCCGAAATCTCCAGCCTCCTGCCTAGCGTCAAGCTCGAAGTCCCCAGCCTCCTGCCTAGCCTCAAGCCCGAAGACTCCAGCCTACTGCCTAGCCTCAAGCCCGAAGACTCCAGCCTCCTGCCTTCCCTCAAACCCGAAGACTCCAGCCTCCTGCCTAGCCTGAAGCTTGAAGACTCTAGACTCCTGCCAAGCCTGAGGCCCGAAGACTCCAGCCTCCTGCCTTCCCTCAAGCCCGAAGACTACAGCCTCCTACCTAGCCTCAAGCCTGAAGACTACAGCCTCCTGCCTAGCCTCAAGGCCGAAGACTCCAGCCCCCTGCCTAGCCTGAAGCTTGAAGACTCCTGACTCCTGCCAAGCCTCAGGCCCGAAGACTCCAGCCTCCTGCCTAGCCTCAAGCCCGAAGTCTCCAGCCTCCTGTCAACCCTAAAGCCGGAAGACTCCAGCCTCCTGCCTAGCCTCAAAAATCCAGCCTCCGGCCTGGCCTCAAGCCCGAAGACTCCAGCCTCCTACCTAGTCTCAAGCCTGAAGACTCCAGCCTCCTACCTAGTCTCAAGCCTGAAGACTCCAGCCTCCTGCCTAGCCTCAAGCGCGAAGACTCCAGCCTCCTGCCTAGCCTCAAGCCCGAAGACTCCAGCCTTCTGCCTAGCCTCAAGCCCGAAGACTCCAGCCTCCTGCCTAGCCTCAAGCCCAAAGACTGCAGCCTCCTGCCTAGCCTCAAGCCCGAAGACTCCAGCCTCCTGCCTAGCCTCGAGCCCGAAGACTGAAGCTTCCTGCCTAGCCTTAAGCCCGAAGACTCCAGCCTCCTACCTAGCCTCAATCCCGAAGACCCCAGCCTCCTACCTAGCCTCACGTCCGAAGACTCCAGCCTCCTGCCTAACCTCAAGCCCGAACACTCCAGCCTCCTGCCAAGCCTTAAGCCCGAAGACTCCAGCCTCCTGCCAAGCCTCAAGCCTGAAGACTCCAGCCTCCTGCCCTGCCTCAAGCCTGAAGACTCCAGCCTCCTGCCTAGCCTCAAGCCCGAAGACTCCAGCCTCCTGCCTAGCCTCAAGCCCGAAGACTCCAGCCTCCGGCCTGGCCTCAAGCCCGAAGACTCCAGCCTCCTGCCAAGCCTCAAGCCCGAAGACTCCAGCCTCAAGCCAAGCCTCAAGCCCGAAGATTCCAGCCTCCTGCCTAGCGTCAAGCCTGAAGACTCCAGACTCCTGCCTAGCATCAAGCCTGGACTCCAGCCTCCTGCCTAGCCTCAAGCCTGAAGATTCCAGCTTCCTGCCTAGCCTCAAGCCTGAAAACTGCTACCCTCCTGCCTAGCTTCAAGACTCCAGCCTCCTGCCTAGCCTCAAAACCGAAGACTCCAGCCTCCTGCCTAGCCTCAAGCCCGAAGACTCCAGCCTCCAGCCTAGCCTTAAGCCTGAAGATTCCAGCTTCCTGCCTAGCCTCAAGCCTGAAGACTCCAGCCTCCTGCCTAGCTTCAAGACTCCAGACTCCTGCCTAGCCTCAAGCCCGAAGACTCCAGCCTCCTGCCTAGCGTCAAGCTCACAGACTCCAGCCTCCTGCCTAGCCTCGCCTGAAGACTCCAGCCTCCTGCCTAGCCTCAAGCCCGAAGACTCCAGCCTCCTGCCTTCCCTCAAGCCCGAAGACTCCAGCCTCCTACCTAGCCTCAATGCCGAAGACTCCAGCCCCCTGCCTAGCCTGAAGCTTGAAGACTCCTGACTCCTGCCAAGCCTCAGGCCCGAAGACTCCAGCCTCCTCCCTAGCCTCAAGTCCGAAGTCTCCAGCCTCCTGTCAAGCCTAAAGCCTGAAGACTCCAGCCTCCTGCCTAGCCTCAAGAATCCAGCCTCCTGCCTGGCCTCAAGCCGGAAGACTCCAGCCACCTACCTAGCCTCAAACCCGAAGACTCCAGCCTCCTGCCTAGCCGCAATCCCAAAGACTCCAGACTCCTGCCTAGCCTGAAGCCCGAAGACTCCAGCTTCCTGCCTAGCCTTAAGCCCGAAGACTCCAGCCTCCTGCCTAGCCTCAATCCCGAAGACCCCAGCCTCCTACCTAGCCTCAAGCCTGAAGATTCCAGCCTCCTTCCTCGCCTCAAGCTTGAAGACTCCAGCCTCCTGCTTAGGCTCAAGCCTGAAGACTCCAGCCTCCTGCCTAGCCTCAAGCATGAAGACTCCAGCATCTTTCCTAGCCTCAAGCCTGAAGACTACAGCCTCCTGCCTAGCCTCAAGCCCGAAGACTCCAGCCTCCTGCCTAGCCTCAAGTCCGACGATTCCAGCCTCCTTCCTAGCCTCAAGCCCGAAGACTCCAGCCTCCTGCCTAGCCTCAAGCCCGAAGTCTCCAGCCTCCTGCATAGCCTCAAGCCTGAAGACTCCAGCCTCCTGCCTAGCCTCAAGCCCGAGGACTCCATCCTCCTGCCGAGCCTCAAGCCCGAACACTCCAGCCTCCTGCCTAGTCTCAAGCCCGAAGACTCCAGCATACTGCCTATTCTCAAGCCCGAAGACTCCAGCCTCCTGCCTAGCCTCAAGCCCAAAGACTCCAGCCTCCTGCCTAGCCTCAAGCCTGAAGACTCCAGCCTCCTGCCAAGCCTCAAGCCTGAAGACTCCAGCCTCCTGCCAAGCCTCAAGTCCGAAGACTCCAGCCTCCTATCTAGCCTCAAGCCTGAAGACTACAGCCTCCTGCCTAGCCTCAAGGCCGAAGACTCCAGCCCCCTGCCTAGCCTGAAGCTTGAAGACTCCTGACTCCTGCCAAGCCTCAGGCCCGAAGACTCCAGTCTCCTGCCTAGCCTCAAGCCCGAAGTCTCCAGCCTCCTGTCAAGCCTAAAGCCTGAAGACTCCAGCCTCCTGCCTACCCTCAAGAATCCAGCCTCCTGCCTGGCCTCAAGCCCGAAGACTCCAGCCACCTACCTAGTCTCAAGCCTGAAGTCTCCAGCCTCCTGCCTAGCCTCAAGCGCAAAGACTCTAGCCACCTGCCTAGCCTCAAGCCCGAAGACTCCAGCCTTCTGCCTAGCCTCAAACCCGAAGACTCCAGCCTCCTGCCTAGCTGCAATCCCAAAGACTCCAGCCTCCTGCCTAGCCTCAAGCCCGAGGACAGCAGCCTCGTGCCTAGCCTCAAGCCCGAAGACGCCAGCCTCCTGCCTAGCCACAAGCCCGAAAACTCCAGCCTCCTGCCTAGCCTTAAGCCCGAAGACTCCAGCCTCCTGCCTAGCCTCAATTCCGGAGACCCCAGCCTCCGACCTAGCCACAAGCCTGAAGATTCCAGCCTCCTTCCTCGTCTCAAGCTTGAAGACTCCAGCCTCCTGCTTAGGCTCAAGCCTGAAGACTCCAGCCTCCTGCCTCGCCTCAAGCCTGAAGACTCCAGCATCTTTCCTAGCCTCAAGCCTGAACACTACAGCCTCCTGCCTAGCCTCAAGCCTGAAGACTCCAGCCTCCTGCCTAGCCTCAAGCCCGAAATCTCCAGCCTCCTGCCTAGCGTCAAGCTCGAAGTCCCCAGCCTCCTGCCTAGCCTCAAGCCCGAAGACTCCAGCCTACTGCCTAGCCTCAAGCCCGAAGACTCCAGCCTCCTGCCTTCCCTCAAACCCGAAGACTCCAGCCTCCTGCCTAGCCTGAAGCTTGAAGACTCTAGACTCCTGCCAAGCCTGAGGCCCGAAGACTCCAGCCTCCTGCCTTCCCTCAAGCCCGAAGACTACAGCCTCCTACCTAGCCTCAAGCCTGAAGACTACAGCCTCCTGCCTAGCCTCAAGGCCGAAGACTCCAGCCCCCTGCCTAGCCTGAAGCTTGAAGACTCCTGACTCCTGCCAAGCCTCAGGCCCGAAGACTCCAGCCTCCTGCCTAGCCTCAAGCCCGAAGTCTCCAGCCTCCTGTCAACCCTAAAGCCGGAAGACTCCAGCCTCCTGCCTAGCCTCAAAAATCCAGCCTCCGGCCTGGCCTCAAGCCCGAAGACTCCAGCCTCCTACCTAGTCTCAAGCCTGAAGACTCCAGCCTCCTACCTAGTCTCAAGCCTGAAGACTCCAGCCTCCTGCCTAGCCTCAAGCGCGAAGACTCCAGCCTCCTGCCTAGCCTCAAGCCCGAAGACTCCAGCCTTCTGCCTAGCCTCAAGCCCGAAGACTCCAGCCTCCTGCCTAGCCTCAAGCCCAAAGACTGCAGCCTCCTGCCTAGCCTCAAGCCCGAAGACTCCAGCCTCCTGCCTAGCCTCGAGCCCGAAGACTGAAGCTTCCTGCCTAGCCTTAAGCCCGAAGACTCCAGCCTCCTACCTAGCCTCAATCCCGAAGACCCCAGCCTCCTACCTAGCCTCACGTCCGAAGACTCCAGCCTCCTGCCTAACCTCAAGCCCGAACACTCCAGCCTCCTGCCAAGCCTTAAGCCCGAAGACTCCAGCCTCCTGCCAAGCCTCAAGCCTGAAGACTCCAGCCTCCTGCCCTGCCTCAAGCCTGAAGACTCCAGCCTCCTGCCTAGCCTCAAGCCCGAAGACTCCAGCCTCCTGCCTAGCCTCAAGTCCGAAGACTCCAGCCTCCTCCCTAGCCTCAAGCCCGAAGACTCCAGCCTCCTGCCAAGCCTCAAGCCCGAAGACTCCAGCCTCCTACCTGGCCTCAAGCCCGAAGTCTCCAGCCTCCGGCCTGGCCTCAAGCCCGAAGTCTCCAGCCTCCTGCCAAGCCTCAAGCCCGAAGACTCCAGCCTCATGCCAAGCCTCAAGCCCGAAGATTCCAGCCTCCTGCCTAGCGTCAAGCCTGAAGACTCCAGACTCCTGCCTAGCCTCAAGCCTGGACTCCAGCCTCCTGCCTAGCCTCAAGCCTGAAGTCTCCAGCCTCCTGCCTAGCCTCAAGCCCGAAGTCTCCAGCCTCCTGTCAAGCCTAAAGCCTGAAGACTCCAGCCTCCTGCCTAGCCTCAAGAATCCAGCCTCCTGCCTGGCCTCAAGCCCGAAGACTCCAGCCTCCTACCTAGTCTCAAGCCTGAAGACTCCAGCCTCCTGCCTAGCCTCAAGCGCAAAGACTCCAGCCTCCTGCCTAGCCTCAAGCCCGAAGACTCCAGCCTTCTGCCTAGCCTCAAGCCCGAAGACTCCAGCCTCCTGCCTAGCCTCAAGCCCAAAGACTGCAGCCTCCTGCCTAGCCTCAAGCCCGAAGACTCCAGCCTCCTGCCTAGCCTCGAGCCCGAAGACTCAAGCTTCCTGCCTACCCTTAAGCCCGAAGACTCCAGCCTCCTACCTAGCCTCAATCCCGAAGACCCCAGCCTCCTGCCTAGCCTCACGTCCGAAGACTCCAGCCTCCTGCCTATCCTCAAGCCCGAAGACTCCAGCCTCCTGCCAAGCCTTAAGCCCGAAGACTCCAGCCTCCTGCCAAGCCTCAAGCCTGAAGACTCCAGCCTCCTGCCCTGCCTCAAGCCTGAAGACTCCAGCCTCCTGCCTAGCCTCAAGCCCGAAGACTCCAGCCTCCTGCCTAGCCTCAAGTCCGAAGACTCCAGCCTCCCCCCTAGCCTAAAGCCCGACGACTCCAGCCTCCTGCCAAGCCTCAAGCCCGAAGACTCCAGCCTCCTGCCTAGCCTCAAAAATCCAGCCTCCGGCCTGGCCTCAAGCCCGAAGACTCCAGCCTCCTACCTAGTCTCAAGCCTGAAGACTCCAGCCTCCTACCTAGTCTCAAGCCTGAAGACTCCAGCCTCCTGCCTAGCCTCAAGCGCGAAGACTCCAGCCTCCTGCCTAGCCTCAAGCCCGAAGACTCCAGCCTTCTGCCTAGCCTCAAGCCCGAAGACTCCAGCCTCCTGCCTAGCCTCAAGCCCAAAGACTGCAGCCTCCTGCCTAGCCTCAAGCCCGAAGACTCCAGCCTCCTGCCTAGCCTCGAGCCCGAAGACTGAAGCTTCCTGCCTAGCCTTAAGCCCGAAGACTCCAGCCTCCTACCTAGCCTCAATCCCGAAGACCCCAGCCTCCTACCTAGCCTCACGTCCGAAGACTCCAGCCTCCTGCCTAACCTCAAGCCCGAACACTCCAGCCTCCTGCCAAGCCTTAAGCCCGAAGACTCCAGCCTCCTGCCAAGCCTCAAGCCTGAAGACTCCAGCCTCCTGCCCTGCCTCAAGCCTGAAGACTCCAGCCTCCTGCCTAGCCTCAAGCCCGAAGACTCCAGCCTCCTGCCTAGCCTCAAGTCCGAAGACTCCAGCCTCCTCCCTAGCCTCAAGCCCGAAGACTCCAGCCTCCTGCAAGCCTCAAGCCCGAAGACTCCAGCCTCCTACCTGGCCTCAAGCCCGAAGTCTCCAGCCTCCGGCCTGGCCTCAAGCCCGAAGTCTCCAGCCTCCTGCCAAGCCTCAAGCCCGAAGACTCCAGCCTCATGCCAAGCCTCAAGCCCGAAGATTCCAGCCTCCTGCCTAGCGTCAAGCCTGAAGACTCCAGACTCCTGCCTAGCCTCAAGCCTGGACTCCAGCCTCCTGCCTAGCCTCAAGCCTGAAGTCTCCAGCCTCCTGCCTAGCCTCAAGCCCGAAGTCTCCAGCCTCCTGTCAAGCCTAAAGCCTGAAGACTCCAGCCTCCTGCCTAGCCTCAAGAATCCAGCCTCCTGCCTGGCCTCAAGCCCGAAGACTCCAGCCTCCTACCTAGTCTCAAGCCTGAAGACTCCAGCCTCCTGCCTAGCCTCAAGCGCAAAGACTCCAGCCTCCTGCCTAGCCTCAAGCCCGAAGACTCCAGCCTTCTGCCTAGCCTCAAGCCCGAAGACTCCAGCCTCCTGCCTAGCCTCAAGCCCAAAGACTGCAGCCTCCTGCCTAGCCTCAAGCCCGAAGACTCCAGCCTCCTGCCTAGCCTCGAGCCCGAAGACTCAAGCTTCCTGCCTACCCTTAAGCCCGAAGACTCCAGCCTCCTACCTAGCCTCAATCCCGAAGACCCCAGCCTCCTGCCTAGCCTCACGTCCGAAGACTCCAGCCTCCTGCCTATCCTCAAGCCCGAAGACTCCAGCCTCCTGCCAAGCCTTAAGCCCGAAGACTCCAGCCTCCTGCCAAGCCTCAAGCCTGAAGACTCCAGCCTCCTGCCCTGCCTCAAGCCTGAAGACTCCAGCCTCCTGCCTAGCCTCAAGCCCGAAGACTCCAGCCTCCTGCCTAGCCTCAAGTCCGAAGACTCCAGCCTCCTCCCTAGCCTAAAGCCCGACGACTCCAGCCTCCTGCCAAGCCTCAAGCCCGAAGACTCCAGCCTCCTGCCTAGCATCAAGCCTGGACTCCAGCCTCCTGCCTAGCCTCAAGCCTGAAGATTCCAGCTTCCTGCCTAGCCTCAAGCCTGAAAACTGCTACCCTCCTGCCTAGCTTCAAGACTCCAGCCTCCTGCCTAGCCTCAAAACCGAAGACTCCAGCCTCCTGCCTAGCCTCAAGCCCGAAGACTCCAGCCTCCAGCCTAGCCTTAAGCCTGAAGATTCCAGCTTCCTGCCTAGCCTCAAGCCTGAAGACTCCAGCCTCCTGCCTAGCTTCAAGACTCCAGACTCCTGCCTAGCCTCAAGCCCGAAGACTCCAGCCTCCTGCCTAGCGTCAAGCTCAAAGACTCCAGCCTCCTGCCTAGCCTCGCCTGAAGACTCCAGCCTCCTGCCTAGCCTCAAGCCCGAAGACTCCAGCCTCCTGCCTTCCCTCAAGCCCGAAGACTCCAGCCTCCTACCTAGCCTCAATGCCGAAGACTCCAGCCCCCTGCCTAGCCTGAAGCTTGAAGACTCCTGACTCCTGCCAAGCCTCAGGCCCGAAGACTCCAGCCTCCTCCCTAGCCAAGTCCGAAGTCTCCAGCCTCCTGTCAAGCCTAAAGCCTGAAGACTCCAGCCTCCTGCCTAGCCTCAAGAATCCAGCCTCCTGCCTGGCCTCAAGCCGGAAGACTCCAGCCACCTACCTAGCCTCAAACCCGAAGACTCCAGCCTCCTGCCTAGCCGCAATCCCAAAGACTCCAGCCTCCTGCCTAGCCTGAAGCCCGAAGACTCCAGCTTCCTGCCTAGCCTTAAGCCCGAAGACTCCAGCCTCCTGCCTAGCCTCAATCCCGAAGACCCCAGCCTCCTACCTAGCCTCAAGCCTGAAGATTCCAGCTCCTTCCTCGCCTCAAGCTTGAAGACTCCAGCCTCCTGCTTAGGCTCAAGCCTGAAGACTCCAGCCTCCTGCCTAGCCTCAAGCATGAAGACTCCAGCATCTTTCCTAGCCTCAAGCCTGAAGACTACAGCCTCCTGCCTAGCCTCAAGCCCGAAGACTCCAGCCTCCTGCCTAGCCTCAAGTCCGACGATTCCAGCCTCCTTCCTAGCCTCAAGCCCGAAGACTCCAGCCTCCTGCCTAGCCTCAAGCCCGAAGTCTCCAGCCTCCTGCATAGCCTCAAGCCTGAAGACTCCAGCCTCCTGCCTAGCCTCAAGCCCGAAGACTCCATCCTCCTGCCGAGCCTCAAGCCCAAAGACTCCAGCCTCCTGCCTAGCCTCAAGCCTGAAGACTCCAGCCTCCTGCCAAGCCTCAAGCCTGAAGACTCCAGCCTCCTGCCAAGCCTCAAGTCCGAAGACTCCAGCCTCCTATCTAGCCTCAAGCCTGAAGACTACAGCCTCCTGCCTAGCCTCAAGGCCGAAGACTCCAGCCCCCTGCCTAGCCTGAAGCTTGAAGACTCCTGACTCCTGCCAAGCCTCAGGCCCGAAGACTCCAGTCTCCTGCCTAGCCTCAAGCCCGAAGTCTCCAGCCTCCTGTCAAGCCTAAAGCCTGAAGACTCCAGCCTCCTGCCTACCCTCAAGAATCCAGCCTCCTGCCTGGCCTCAAGCCCGAAGACTCCAGCCACCTACCTAGTCTCAAGCCTGAAGACTCCAGCCTCCTGCCTAGCCTCAAGCGCAAAGACTCTAGCCTCCTGCCTAGCCTCAAGCCCGAAGACTCCAGCCTTCTGCCTAGCCTCAAACCCGAAGACTCCAGCCTCCTGCCTAGCTGCAATCCCAAAGACTCCAGCCTCCTGCCTAGCCTCAAGCCCGAGGACAGCAGCCTCGTGCCTAGCCTCAAGCCCGAAGACGCCAGCCTCCTGCCTAGCCACAAGCCCGAAAACTCCAGCCTTCTGCCTAGCCTTAAGCCCGAAGACTCCAGCCTCCTGCCTAGCCTCAATTCCGGAGACCCCAGCCTCCGACCTAGCCACAAGCCTGAAGATTCCAGCCTCCTTCCTCGTCTCAAGCTTGAAGACTCCAGCCTC